>NC_053156.1:281350101-281447601 GCF_016835505.1 Polypterus senegalus
TGCCAAATGTCCTGACACACTTCTCTTCATTGATGGTGGAACTGCTGATGGCAGTGGCACAGTGTATTCTGAGGTGTATAGAAACATCTGATCTGCTCGAGCTTCAATAAATGAATAGCACTTCATCCTACAACAAGGTAATGATCCAAACGTACTTCTGTACCAACACAGTAGTTTGTCAAAGGTAAAAAATGGAAAATTCTTGAATGGCCAAGCCAGTTGTCCGATTTTAATCAAATAGAGCAGGCCTTCCATATGATGAAGAGAAACCTTAAGTAGACAAGTCCCCGTAACAAGCAGGAGATGAAGATGGCTGTATTAGAGGCTTGGTAGAGCATCACCAGAGAAAATCCTCACCACCTGGTGATGTCTATGAATCGCAGACTTCAAGCAGGTATTGCATGTAAGTAAAATACGACAAAGTGCAAAACATGACTGCTGCCATTGTTATGTCCCAGGCATTATGGTTATCTGAAGTGCGGGGACCATGTACAAAAAGTGTTGTTATTTCTACACGGTGTGACCAACATTTATGCAAATATCCTTAAATAAAAGTTGCAATGTGTACTTTATTCACATCTGAATTGTTTGATTTATAATTTTAACTTGAGGAGCAGAGGGCCACATCATGTAAGAATGTCTTTGCCCAAACATCATGGACGGCACTGTAGGTCTTTTACACTTCATTCGGGCTGCCTGAATGATTTCTATGTAGTCATATTCTCCATGCTGAATATGGAGTGGCCCTTGTTTGGTTCCTGTGTTGCTTTTATATGACTCTGCCTTGTTGCTTCTGTCAGACTCTCTTATACTTTGTATTTTAACCTCAGTATGACACCAGTGTGACATCTGTCTGTCTAACCCTATGTGTCTTACCTGCCTGACCTCAGAGAAGTTTCTTCTTCGGTTGTTGGTGCTGTTATTCTAATGCATTTGTAGCTCCCATTTCACTTCTCTATTGCTTCTGTATTCCTCCCTTGTAGTTTTTGTCTTACCCTGGAATGGCTCATGTAACAATTACGTGGCTTATACAGTATTTGGTTCATGTACAGTGTAATAGAATAAGATGCTTCTCGCACCCTCAGACTATACGTCAGACACCAGGTAAAATCCAATGATGATATTTATTATAATAATAAAGTGCACAAAGCACACTCTCCACCACAATTCTCCAATAATAATCACAAATACAATGAACCAATCCTCCACTTCCAGACGCTTAGCCACCCTGCCTCCCAACTCAGCTCATCGTCTGGGAGCTCCCACAGTCCTTTTATATTCCCTGACCCGGAGGTGTTTCTTCCCAACAGTCCACAAGTCCTTATTCCTTCCGGGTCAGGGTAAATAATGTTTTTTCTCACCCCGGAAGCCCGTCGCTCTTCCTATGATGAACTTCCGGGTCATAGGGCATGAAGAACTCTTCGGTCCTCCCTGCAGCTCCCTCTCGTGGCCCCCATGGCATCCAGCAGGGCGGTGCATAAAAACTACATGGTCCATAATGCCCTGCTGGTCTTCTGGGGACCTCCATGCTGCAAGGAGGGCTCCACCTGGCGGCTTGGGGGTATTGGCCGGGGTACATGGCCGGCCATATCTTACAACAGCTATTATGTGATTCTTTGGTGAATCCCATCTCCCTCATTCTTCAGTTCCTCCATCCCAGAGGGGACTGGGCGGTCTCATGATCTGGAACCCCTGCAGATTTTATTTTTTTCTCCAGCCGTCTGGAGTTTTTTATTTGTTTGTTTTTTCTGTCCTTCCTGGCCATCGGACCTTAGTCTTATTCTATGTTAATTAATGTTGACTTATTTTATTTTCTTACTGTCTTTTATTTTTCTATTCTTCATTATGTAAAGCACTTTGAGCTACATTTTGTTGTATGAAAATGTGCTCTATAAATAAATGTTGTTGTTATATGTGACTTCATATGTTTGTCTTATTTCACTGTGGATGCTTCTTCACTGGGTATTTTCTTCTTGCTCTAGCATCAAACGAGGAAGCTCAGAAGCCTCATTTGACCTTTCACACTCCCAGGGTTGGCATGTCCTCTGAGTGGTGTGGTCATACACAGCCAAAGAGTAGTTTGGGCTCAATGAGTAGGGCAAAGGTAGGGCTGAAGTTCTTTACCCTTTGTTAGCATCAGATTGTATGAAACCTTTACTCTACTGACTGACCACGTTTATCTTTTAGAGCCTGAAAGTCAAGAGCTCCAGACTAGGTAAGCAGCCAACAGGAGTCAACTGTTTTCTGTTGCTTTGAAGACAAATTTTAGACTATTCATTTTGGTTGGTTTATTCACACAGAGCCTGTTACCGTCCCCTTTGTGCCTAATTTTCAAAATCCACCTGCAGAGTCAATAGCAGCTGGTGAGTACCCGACTCATTTACTTTTGATGATTGAAGAACACTCAGGTTCAAAATCTTATTGTCCTTCAAAGTGTTCAGAGTCAGAGAATATGCCTGGAAAATTGTTTTGGCACCTGTGAGTGTGCTCCATTTATGCAAGCAAAGAAAAAACAATCTGACGTGTCCAGCACATGGTATTTCATACATAAAGCAGTGATTTTAGCAGCAATATTTAACTCTTGTGACAGATTGGGGTCGTCGTCGTCCCCTTGAACCCTCTGATCAGATGCCAGACACCAGATAAAAGTCCAAATATAATTTTTATTTAGACAAATATGTACACAAAGCACCCTCCACTCCGCTATACTCATATAATAAACAATTCACTAATCAATAAAGAATCCTCCACTCCCAGATGCGTTGCCACCCTGCCACCCAGCTCAGCTCAACCCTGAGATCACCCATAGTCCTTCTATATTCCCTGACTCGAAGTGTTTCCGATCCCTCAGTCCACGTGACTTCCTATCACTTCCGGGTCAGATCAAAAGTCCTGTTCTCCATGCTGTACGTACGTCATTTCCCCTGTCGCTGTGACTAAGACGTACTTCCGGGTTATAGGGCACGTGACAGTCCTTGGGTCTCCCGGCAGCATCCTCTAGGGGCCCCTGTGGTATCCAGCAGGTCTGTGGATAAAAACTCCAATGTCCATAATTCCCTGTTGGCATTCAGGGCACCTCCATGCTGCAGAGAGGGCTCCACCTGGCGGCCTGGGGGTATTGGCCAGGATGACTGGTCGGCCATAGTCCTCATTCTGTTGAATTAAATGAGTTGTAGGCAACATTTTAGTTTAGGTACTGCAACTCTCGCAGGGTCAGACACGATTCTGAAATGAGAATACACATCTGTACCTAAAAGTATGTAGTGAGTAGCAGTGAACTCCTGTGCTGCAAAGGATATACCCACAGGGCTTCTTCCTAAAACAACTGTCCAAACCCCCATTTGTCCAGTCTGTTTGTTTTAAACTGCTGCTGGGACTGCTGGGAAAGAGCAAATGATAATGAAAAAAAGAATTGATACTGAGAGAAAATAAAAAGCTAAAACTGCTGTTTTCCATTCAGGAGCAAAATAGCGCAAAGTATAACTGAAGCTTAATAATAATTTTTTGGGGATTTTTTTAAAACCACACAACATTCCATACAAATAAATCAGTTTTTACAAAAATAAGATTGAAAACAAATCAAATAATTTTCATGTTGTAATGAGCTGCGACACAGGAGACAGACAGACACACACACGTAGACCACACATTTGTCTGCTCCGATATCTTTCTGTCATTTTGACTATTGAATCACTACATGACATAACAACAGCATATAAAGTTTAGATAAGCGTTGTGATCTATGGATATGCAACGCAATAAAATGCTGTGGCTATTTTGCATTTCCAGTTAGACAGTCATGTAAAATTTCTTTAATTATTCGTTTACACATGCAGTCAGAAAGGGGACATTGTGCAGCTCTGTCTGTGCTTAACTGTTTATTTTAGGGAGATTTGTTGATTTCGGTGTTTTGAGTACTGAAATCTGCATCTCCTGCGGCTCTTTATATTCAGCTCTCTTAATGGAGTGTGACACACTGTTTACTTCAAATGCATATTTTCCAGTTCCTATTTTCATGAATATAGCTGACAATTCTTTCAAGCTTATATCAACTTCTGCAGTATTATCGTAATGCTGAACATCAGAGAGCACACACAACACTTGCAACAATGCATCGTTCACATTTATCACTTGTCCACTGATGAAGGCCAATATATATTCTGATGCAACAGAAAGGTTTTTCCCCTGCATCAGGTTATATTTTTTAGCTTGCTCCCTGTACATGCAACACACTATTATATGTCTAAAAGGGTTTTTTTAGGAGTCTGTTTGACTGTTCATCATAAACAGAAGCTTGCTGGTTAACAAAAGCACTTCTGATCTTTGCAGTTCAAGCTCATCGCCCCTACTTTAATGGCTGACTTCGTGAGGCTTTGAATTAGTTAAGAAATGTGACACTCAGTGAGCCATCTAATTTTTCCCTGTCAGTTTTAAGCACAATTCAATCATGGTTGCCTCCACACGTATACATGTTATACTAAAAGACTTCAAAAACTCCACTGTTGCTTATATATTGTTATATAACAGGAACTTGGCAAAGACTTCTTTTGGAGATATCCATCCATTTCCTAACCCGCTGAATCCGAACACAGGGTCACGGGGGTCTGCTGGAGCCAATCCCAGCCAACACAGGGCACAAGGCAGGAACCAATCCTGGGCAGGGTGCCAACCCACTGCAGGACACACACAAACACCGAGCACACACTAGGGCCAATTCAGAATCGCCAATCCACCTAACCTGCATGTCTTTGGATTGTGGGAGGAAACCCACGCAGACACGGGGAGAACATGCAAACTCCACGCAGGGAGGACCCGGGAAGCGAACCCAGGTCTCCTAACTGCGAGGCAGCAGCGCTACCACTGCGCCGCCCTCTTTTGGAGATAATAAATCTTAAAAAGCATCAGTAAAGTGGTTTTTCATCTGTGCATTGACTTCACTAAAATAACTTCACTTAGGAATGGTCAGAAGTGGCTAAATTATAAGATTGGAATCCTTCACATTCACAAAGTAATTTTACCAACCTATCAAATGTTTTTAATATGCCACACTCTACAAAAAAAACCTTTACTGATGCTCTGTAAGTGTTATTAAGAACAAAAGAAGCCTTTGTCAAGGACTTGGTACATAACTGTATATGAATGATAGATGTGTTTTCAGGCATTTAAAACTAATGTGTTAACAAATTATAGGTTGTTGAATAAATTTATATTCTTTTTCTCAGTCGTGCATCACTTTAAGTACAAATGTGTATAGAAAAATTGTTCTCTTAGTACATAAAAATCTCCTGGAGCGGTTTTGATCAGAATCTATCATCTTTATATATAATACGCTACTGTGGCTGTTCGCTTGTCTGTCCAGGATTTTAAATCACCTGTAGCTCGCAAACCGTTTGAACTATTGGCCTGAAATTTGGTACACATATACTACGTGACGTCTACTATCCGCTTTCGGGGTGATGATTTTTATTACTCTTTTTATTTTTATTTTATTTTATTGTAGAATCAACTCTCGGCAGCGGCGGCGGTGTGGCGCATGCGTATGGGCGCTGTTCTCATTCCCTACCACCTTCGCTAATCATTCTTGAGGCAGATTGAAGTGCCAGCTTAAGTGAAAAATTAAAGAAAACGTACTAAGTAATTGCATCACAAAAACTAACTTAATCGGTTTTAACACGAAAAGATGCCGACGAAAAAAGAGAAGCAGCGGGCCGCTAGGGTGGAGAAAACCAGAGCAGCGCAGGAAGCAGCAAGCGCATCAACCTCTGAGCCAACGAATGCTAAACGTACAGAGAAAGAGGATTAAAACTAGGAATACTCAAGTCACGTGTATTCACTGAACGTTTCGTGCAGTACGCCGTTACTGGTATGGTATAATTCTTGTAACACTTCCAAGTTTCATTTAGACCAAGTGATTCATTTTTGTTAACGTATCTACAGACTTAACATCCTAACACAAACACATATGTTAATATGAAGGCACAAATCACTTTGAAAGTGATCATATTGTATTTACAGAATTACACCATGCTCGAAAACCTGAAGTCGATATCTTGACTCACAATATTTTTTTACACTCACACACACACAGAGATATATATACAGTATATATCTATATATATATCTATATATATATATATATATATATATATATATATATATATATATATATATATATACTGTATATATATATATGTTATGTAACATATATATCTATATACATTATATAAAAGTCAATGTGTGTATGTACTGTATGTATGTTCCAGCATCACGTCCGAAGAGCTGGAGCGATTTTCATGAAACTTGGTACAATTGTTTCTCAATGGTCGACTGTAGTACTAGGGTGTTGTACCGTGTTAGCCATTATGAATGTAGAGAAAAGCCAAGCAAAATGACACCTTTTATTGGCTAACTAAAAAGATTACACTATGCAAGCTTTCGAGGCAACTTGCCTGAAGAAGGGGCCTGAGTTGCCTGGAAAGTTTGCATATTGTAATCTTTTTAGTTAGCCAATAAAAGGTGTCATTTTGCTTGGCTTTTCTCTACATTCAATAGTCGCCTAAAAATACTGTAGAGTGAAATCAGCCCTAACCCACCCCCTTCTAGGTAGGGTGGGGATGATCTTACGGTCTTGTATGCATGTTATCATCCAGTTGACACTCGGAACGACCACCAGTGGGTGAACTGGAGACGACTGCCAGCATTCTTTATGCTTGAGCGCCACCGCACGCCTGTTACTTTTGAAAGTAAATAGAGTTCTACGTGTGCAAATGTGTGTGTCTGTCCAGCCTGAATATAAGATGTAGAGTCGGGGTGAGGGCTCGAGCTCCGAGGATACACAAGCGAGGCCAGTACACCGGCAAAAGGAAACCTCCTAAGAAAGTCAGTCGCTTAGCTGCTAATGCACAAATAATGCCAGTGCATCGGCAACATGAATCCTTCCAGCAGAGAGATGCCCAGAGTAGTTCTGACGATTTCAATACTTTCTAGGATCCCGTGCTTTTAACAGCGGCTTACACAGTTAGTATATTCTTTATGTTTAAGCAGCACCACGCCTCTGTTGCTTTTCAAATTAAATAGCCAGTTCTGAGCGTCAGCTGGAATAACATACAGGGTGGTCCAGATCTAATTATGCAGATCCAGCTCATCTGGATGACTTTATGCGGGGACGGTTCCAGTTCGGCGCAAAGACGATTCTTCATGTCGTCAGTTCGCACACTTCTCGATGGTCAGGGATTTTTCGGGTGATTTTCTATGTAATAAACTTAATAAGTTATAGCACAATGAAAATTGCATAATTAGATCTGGACCACCCTATACATACAAGACCACAAAAGAAGCACATTAGTGAGTCTTTATTGTTTGCTAATTTATTTTTATTTTTAAAGTTGTATTTTTTTTTTACAATATGTGTTTCTTAAAAAAAACAAAAAACACTTTATTTTCCTCCCAGGCAACGCTATTGTATGTATGTGTGTATATATATATATATATATATATATATATATATATATATATATATATATATATATATATATATATATATCCATCCATTTTCCAACCCGCTGAATCCTAACTACAGGGTCACAGGGGTCTGCTGGAGCCAATCCCAGCCAACACAGGGCACAAGGCAGGAACCAATCCTGGACAGGGTGCCAACCCACCGCAGGACACACACAAACACACCCACACACCAAGCACACACTAGGGCCAATTTAGAATCGCCAACCCACCTAACCTGCATGTCTTTGAACTGTGGGAGGAAATATATATATATATATATATATATATATATATATATATATATATATATATATATATATAGAGAGAGAGAGAGAGAGAGAGAGAGATAGATAGATAGATATCAATCAATCAACATTTATTTATATAGCACATATTCATACAAAAAATGTAGCTCAAAGTGCTTTACAAAATGAATAGAAAAATAGAAGACACAATAAAAGATAAACATAAGTCAACATTAATTAACATAGAATAAGAGTAAGGTCCGATGGCCAGGTTGGACAGAAAAAACAAAAAAAAACTCCAAAGGCTGGAGAAAAAAATTAAATCTGTAGGTGTTCCAGACCAAGAGACCGCCCAGTCCCCTCTGGACAATCTACCTAACATAAAGTCAAACAGTCCTCTTTGTATTTAGGGTTTTCATGGAAGGACCTGATGATGATGGTCACGTAGACATCTGGCTTTCAGTCCATCAATGTTGGTGCATCATGATGCTTTGAGTAGGCCACCTCACCACTTCTTTTAAGTTTAGCTTTTGGAATTATAAGGAGACACTCATTTGAAGATATAGATATAGATATATATATATATAGATATAGATATATATATACATATATATATATATACATATATATATATATATATATATATATATATATATATATATATATATATATATATATATATACTGTGAAAGGCACCTGGCGTCCATGCCCAGTCGGGACGCCCCGCAACACTGTATTCAGGGGGAGCAGCCCTGGACAGTGCAATACCTCCCCCTGGACGCTAGATGGCCGCCCCCCTGGCCTGGTGAAGTGCCTCAGTTTCCCACAGGGCTCCCTGGGAATTGGAGTTGGGGGCAGCCCTGTTGGATCCCGCACGTACTGCCAGGGGGTGCTGTGTTTGGGACTCCTGAGCCCGTATGGGCAGCAGCTTCATCACACCTGGAAGTGCCGCCAGATCTTGGTGATCAAACACCTGGAGCACTTCCAGGTGACCTATAAAAGGAGCCAGTGACCACCACTCATTGGCCAGAGTCGGGTGGAGGAAGACAAGGTTGCGAGGGAGGTGTGGTGGTGCCAGAGAAAAGAGTCTTGTTTTGGACTCAGTTGAATGCACTTCAGTGCTGATTATTTGATAAAAACGACCTTTTGCAGCCAGGATACCACATTATACGGGTGGCTGCCCCAAACCTTTATCTGTCCATGTCTCGTTCTTGTGACAATATATATATAAAATAAAATAATATCTTGGGATGAGATGACAGTTTTTTTCCAGCGACGAGACGTGATCTTTTGAAGATAGAGAGACACTTTCATGTCACATGAGATGGTCAAGTCACGTCGTACTTACAACCTTTGGAAGTGCCGTGAGATGGTGACTTTTGCAAATCACACCCTACTCACAACCATTTTCAAACAAGACCACGGTCATCTAACCTCTCAGCTGTTGGAATGGTTTTGGCAGAGACACTTCCTGTGCACTCAGTTCTTAAAAATTTTATACGTTCTAGTTGACACATCAACGACTAAGTGAAGAAGAAAGAGCAGTGCGTCGAAAAGAGACCCAAAAGCGTTAGAGAGAAAAGAATGCAAAAAAGAACAAAAATAATCTATGTGCAAATTCTGAAAATAAGGAAAGTAATAATCAACCTGTTCCACAAGCAGAGCAGGTTAGAGATGATGGAAGTAGGGAGAAGGGGTTGGCAAGCAAATATACAGCTGTGGCCAGAGGTTTTAAGAATGACACAAAGATTAAGTTTCACAAAGTTTGCTGCTTCAGTGATTTTAGATCTTTTTGTCAGATGTTTCTAAGGTATACTGAAGTAGAAGTACAAGCATTTCAGAAGTTTCAAAGGCTTTTATTGGCATTTACATTAAGTTCATGCCAAGAGTCAATATTTGTAATGTCGGCCCTTCTTTCTTTTTCAAAACCTCTGCAATTCACCCTGGCAGGCTGTCAGTCAACGTCAGGGCCAAATCCTGAATGATGGCAGCTCATTATTGCCTAATCAATGCTTGGGAGTTTGTTAGAATTGGTGGGTTTTTGTTTGTTCACCCGCCTCTTGCGGATTGACCACAAGTTCTCGATGAAATTGAGGTCTGGAGAGTTTCCTGGCCATGAACCCAAAATTTAAATGTTTTGTTCCCCGAGCCATTTATTTTTCACTTTTTCCTTATGGCCGGTGCTCCCATCATACTGAAAAAGGTATTTTTCTTCACCATACTGATCTTGGATGGTTGGAAGAAGTTGCTCTCTGAGGAGGTAATCAATAGTTATGAGTAATTTATTCTGATTTGTGCACCCAGCAGCCCCTGCCATTTTACTTCCCTCTCATAAATCTTGCATGAATATAAAGCAGTTAGGCAAAGGTTTTACTCACCTCCGGACCCCCTAAGCCTGGAAAAAGCATGCAGAAGTGAAAGGGTAGGTTTCAATGAATGTTTATTTAATATAACATGTTTCACATATACTGTACCAGCATTAAAATCTAAGAGTTTGTAATCAAACAACACAAGACAAGAGGTGTAAGCAGAAATTCTGGAAAGATGAAAGAAGATTACAGAATGGGGGTGCAGTTGACATAGTTTTAGAGCAACCAGAACTTTAGAACAACCTACACAAGAACAGGCCGTTCGGCCCAACAAAGCTTGCCAGTCCTATGCACTTAATTCTTCCAAAATAACATCAAGTGAAGTATTGAATGTCCCTAAAGTCCTACTGTCTATTATACTACTTGGTAATGTACTCAATGTGTCTGTGGTTCTCTGTTTGAAGAAAAACTTTGTAATGTTTGTGTGAAACTTACACTTAATGGGTTTCCAACTGTGTCTCAGTGTTCTTGATGAACTCATTTTAAAGTAACAGTCTTAAACCACTGGACTAATTCCTTCATAATTTTAAATATTTCAAATATGCCTCCCAGTAATCTTTGTTTGTTTAAAGTGAAAAGGCTCAATAGCATGCAAGGAACAGAAGATGGAAGCCTTTCAGCCCATGTTCTCTACGTCTTACAGCAGCCTGTCTTATTTTCCTCTCAGAGAAGTATAGAAAGGCATACTCGACTTCTGATGAGAAGCTCAGCTCCTCAATTTGTCTTTAATTACAATGGCGACACAAGGTAGATCGAAAAAAACAATTATGAGTTAAATGACCGATAAATACTCCACAAAGCAAAGGTTTGGTTTAACACTGCCCAAGATATGCTTGTGTTAAGTGTATTAATAGCATTGCCCAACACGAAAGAGCTCCATTGAAAATGGGACAGTATGCCACAGAGGTCATTCCCTTTAAAAGCCTCTTCCAACTGTGAGAGAGTTGAACATTTAGTCAAGAGGATTAGCGTAGGCAAAATTCACCTGACAGGAGGAAGAGAGGGCAGAGAAAAGAGAGAGCAGTCAAAGTAACGCCAGTGGAATATCAGAAGGTAGAAAGCTGGGACTGATCACCAGATAATGTTGGAACCTCTGTAATGATATGCTCAGACAGATGTAGGTTTGTTGTTTTTTTACCTTCATTCTACAACAGTCTACAGTCACCTGCATCATTCAGTATGCTGTGAAACACACCCTGTCAATTCAAATGGCCTGCATATTTCAAAATGGCTTGGACCTTAAGCTAAAAGCAGGCCTACTGCTTGCCCGCTCAAGACAATTAAAAAACATTCTCTGTATAAGCAGGAATCTGCATTTGTTGTTCTTCCTGAGTAGTGATGTGATATTTTTTTTTTTAAAAAGTGAAAGAGTTAACCAAGAAAAAGTAAAGAGAAAAACTGAACCTAACACTCAACCCTATCCTCTTGTTGAGATATTACACTGGTGAGTTCAGTTTATAGTTAGTTATAAAGTTTAATGGTAGCTATTCTTCTTCCTCCTAAAAGCACATGCCAGTTCAACACTGGACCTGTAAACAGTTACATACGGTATATGTCTCTCCACCACTGCCAAATTGAATTTTCTGTGTTATTTCGTCTTGACCCCATACGTACTCTTGACACAGTGTATGCATGAAACCCACAAAGGAGTTCACAGCCTAACTTCATCAGATGGTCGTCACATACTCATCATGCATCTAGTCTCACGTGTGAAGAGAATTCATATTTATTTAAAAGAGATAGTGTTGAGAAACACAGCTTTACAAGATGTCACTTCTCTGCCACTCATCAGCAGGCTGCATTCTGCAAGTGTAATTTCATTTGCCACACTTAGGCTGGTGATAATCGCTGATCACAGCTGCTCATCTTGAAAGAAGTGTGTGGATAAACAAAATCATTCTAAAAGACCTGGAAGGCTTCAGAATTCAATTTAAGCTAAAACTCTGAGTGCCATTTCTTGTACAGGGAGTGCCCATAGGAGGCTTTTTTAGACAATGGCCTGGGTGATGGGGAGGATTCTATGAAGAGTCTCTTGTGGCAAAAATCCAAGGCTACTACAGGAGGGAACTATAAAGAAATCTTCACACTTGGACAGCTGTGACCAGGACCAGTAGAGCTGAGAGAATAGGAAGATCAGAATTTGTGCAATGGTTAGTGCTGCTGATATATGGATTCAGCATCCTGGGTTTGAACCCCACACCTGGTCTTTTTCTGTGTGGAATTTAAACATTCAGTTTCAAAATTAAGTTTATTTTCGCATATACTCAATACAATGAAATTCTTCAGAAAGGTGACAATAATATCAACAAAGACACAAACACACATACAAAAAAAGATTAGCATAGCACGCAACATATATAGATACACACAGACTCCACTATATATAATATATAGTTGCTGATATATATATATATTGTGGAACGAGCCCCGGACACAGACAGACGGAAAACGTTTTGTCACCCAACACACACATTTTTATTGTCCTAATATTTATAGTTCAGTGCACAACCCAGTGCCTCTGTACCAATCCCCCAAAGTCCAGGCCTCTCTCTCCAGTGCCTGCCTTCTTTAGGCCGCCTCCATTCCTCTCCAGCAAGACTTTGTCCACTCCTCGCCCCACTCCAGTCATCGAATGTAGGCAGGCGGCCCCTTTTATAAGCACCCGGATCTGCTCCAGGTGTGTTCCGGCCATCTCCCACCGACACACCCCAGTGTGGCGGAAGTGCTGGCTGCATCCCCGGAAGCACTTCCTGGTGTGACGGAAGTGCTAGGGTCCAGGGCTCTCCAGGCACCGTGACCACGGGCCTCTAGAGGGTTGAGCTTCCAAGCTCTGCACCCGTGGTCCCCAGCGCAACCAGGGCGGTCACCCCCTCGTGGTCTGAAGGAGGCGCAAGCCCTCCTCCGGTCTTCCTCGGCGTCCCAGCTGGGTACCACCCCCAGCCGTGTGCCACAATATATATATATATATATATATTGTGAATGCTGGCCCAGACACAGACAGACGGACATCGTAAGTTCACCCAACATACTTTTATTTACAATATTTACAATAATATTTTCAGTGCACTACCCAGTGCCTTCTGCACCATTCCCCCAAAAGTCCAGGCCTCACAGTCCTTGTGCCGTTCTCCTGGCCACCTCCAATCCTCTCTCCAGCTCTGTCTACTACCGCCCGACATCCACCAATGACTGGAGGGAGGCGGCCCCTCTTATAGGAACCCAGATGGGCTCCAGCTGCTTCCCGGCAATCAGTCCTAGCCACACCCCAGTGTGGCGGAAGTGCCGGCTGTGCACCCGGAAGCCGTCCCGGTGTCCCCTGTCGTCTTCCCCACAGCACTTCCTGGTGTGGCGGAAGTGCTGGGCTCCAGGGTTCCTCAGGCACCTGGGCGCTGCCTGGCGGTGGCCACGGGCCTCTACAGGGTTGGGCTTCCAGGCCCTCTACCCGTGGCCCCCAACATAACCAGGAGTCCTCACAAGTCCTCCTCTGGTCCTCCTGGACGTCCGGCCGGGGACCACACGGGATATTCCGGCATCGGGGCGCCACCTGGCGGTGGCCACGAGTCCCTACAGGGCTGGGCTTCCAAGCCCTGTACCCGAGGCCCCCAACATAACCAGGACGGACACCCCCTCGCGGTCTGGAGGAGGCACAAGCCCTCCTCTGGTCCTCCTGAGCGTCTGGGGACCACAATATATATATATATAACTAGGGGCTCTGCCCCCTGCTCACTTCACTTGCCAAACCCTCTGGCGGGCGCACTACCCACTTCGCAGATCTGTCACTCGCGTATGGGGAAACAGATGTACTATTTAAACAGACTGTTATTTTCATGTGAATTGTTACATATGTAACAGAACCAACTATTTTACATTACAGCAAGTAATTAACCATAGTAAAAATTTGTAAAATGTAATAAACTGAAAGTAAATTATATTTCATGTTGCATTAGAGGTTTTCATTTTCATTCTGTTTGACTTTGAAATTAACATCCAAATACTTTTTAAACTTAGTTTTACTGTAAAACTTCAGCAAAAACATTTTTTTTAATTAACTTTTCATCAATATTGCATTGAATTTTGATTCCATGTTTGGACTTTCATTGTGACAATGCAACGTATAACTGCCCATGAGTGAATATCGTTTCTTTCTCTCTAATAAATAAACCGCCTTTTTTGAATGGTTGTCTCTGTGATTTGTTAATTGTCTTTGCAAAAGTTATTCTAGCGGGAAACTGTTAGCATTTTAATACAAATGGCATATCAAGATCTAATTTGGTGTCTAATGTTATCCGTGGAAGATGTACTACATTACCTTTCTTGTCGCCTGTTAAAATTTTACATGTCAGAATTGTTCGACCAATTTTGAATACAACTAATCTTGTCCTATTGCATAGTCCATCACTCAGACATAAATTACGCAATCACATTACGATACATCCTTCTTTCAACAGTAATTCAGGTGGAGGAAGACTGTACGATGTTAACGGTTGTAGATATTCAACAGGATATTGTAAGTTGATGTTTCATTTTCTGCAACATCACCACCAACTGTTCGTGCATAGTCTATTGATACACATTTAACCAATTTGTCATGTAACTGTTCGACAATTTTCGTGTTAATTCGTTTGACTTCATCGTTTCTCAGTGCTAGGATTTCCCGTGCACTCATTTCTTCTGTTGATAACCCTTTGGGATGAAATTCTGCAATAAGATTTGGACATAATAAGTCTTCTTTTATTGGGAACTTAAAGTGAGGAAAATGTAAAAATTTATAAGGGTTGAGAGTGCAGGAACTGTGTCTGACAAAAGCATTCACACGAATGAGAGGTGAGAGGACCGTGGTTGAAAATGGTTGAGAGGAGGGTGGGACTTGGAAAAAATCTCTTGGTAAAAGTCTTGTCTCAAGATTTTCTTTTATAATAGAGAGATATAATATTGTGGGTGATAAGGGCATTATGAGCCTCAATACGTGAACACAACTGACATAAACAGTTCACAGGTTCAAATATAATTATTTTTATTTTGTCCTATTACCTTACTTAGCACTGTATATACAGGGAAATTGACTCCTTCCTCTTCCTTCTCTTCTTCCCACCTCCTCCTCCTCTATACAAGTGCTGTCTGTTGCCTTCTAACTCTAACTTGCCGAGGTGAGGCAGAGGGCTTCTTTTAAGCCAGACCCATGAAGTACTTCAGGTGTTTGGGCAAAGTCTGGAGGAGGTTCTTCCGGTTCAGGCAGAAGTGTCATAAAGTAGGGATGTTTGATCCCTGTAGCTCCCTCTAGCATTCTTGACAATAGCTGAAAGGTGTTGTTACTACTTCAGTCCAACAGTGATGGTCACTGCTCTTTAAAGCTGATCACCCTTTCAACAGCATCCCCTCTGAAATACTATGGAAGGAGATGCGGTGTGCCCCTTCTCTGTCCTGATGTCTATGACCAGCTCCTCAGTTTTGCTGACATTAAAGGTGAGATTGTTGTCCTGGCACCATTGATTCAGTGGATGAACTTCCTCTCTGGAAGACATCTCATTGTTGTTGATGATCAGGCCAATGATGGTGTTGTCTGATGGAGTTGGCCACACAGTCAGAAGTGAACACGGAGTACAGAAAGGAGGATCAGCATACAACCCTGTGGGGTGCAAGTGATGAGGGTCACTATGGAGGATGTGATGCTGCCAGTCCACACATGCTGATTGCTGTTGGTTGGGAAGTACAAACTCCAGTTACAGAGGATGGTGCTAAGTCCCAAACTGAGAAGTTTATTGTTTTTAATAATTGTAAGAATACAAAGATATTGGCCCCCTATGCAACTGCAAGCCTACATTTCTTCAGATACTTAGCTCTACACATCACACAATTTTGTTGATTCCACCCTTGCCACAAATAAATCACCCACTTCAAATTAATCTTTCTCTGTAAAGCCCCACAGAAATGTTAATAAATAATAAAAATGCAAAGCTTCAAAATGAAGCTAAGAGCATGTTAAGCATGTTAAGCAAGTAGAGCATCAAGAAGCATACATTTGAGAAAAAAAAAAACATTTCAAAGACACTGAATATCTATTAAGAAAAAGAAAAAAATATATAATATTTCTGCCATCCTGCCTAGACCTGGCCATCCCTCTATAAACCAATCTTTTTAATGAAGCTGCTGCAAGAGCGGTTGTGACGCTAAATGAGAGATTTGATGGAACAAACCCAGGGATATCACAGCTACACAGTGGGGATTTTATAGATACGTGTCACCTGCTTCTTGTTATTTTTCCTAATCTCTGAATCTGTAATGAACTTGTATGTCCTTGTCTCTTCATTTGTCACTTTTAGAAGCTCTGCCTGCCACGAGAACAACTGAAGCCACTGCACAGCCTGTGACAACTGCACAAACCGGTGAAAAATCAAACTCCAAATCCATGCTGTCATGTTTAACAAGGAACAAGGTAATGACACACGCAGTCATCCAACCTGCTGAGAGTAAATGGGACTAGAAAGCTGGAGGTGCAAAATTGTGTTTCCATCTAAGAGAGATAAGGCTGTCTGGCTATGGTCACATTACAAGCCTTATTGTTCAATTCTGATTTTTTTTGCTCAGATCTTGACAGTTCACATTCATAATCACAAGTGACCTATATATCTGTAATGTGGACGCAGCCGTCCTTTGAAAAGACATGTATGCACACATTGATGCATCTGTGTACAAGTCATCTGTGTCACCAACAACAAAAAAATGTCCTATTTGTAAGACAACTCGTGGTACTCCAAAACTAACTCGCTAAGTAGCTAGAATATCAATTGCATTTTATTCTGGAGAATGGCAAGCAATTTGTAATCTGCACGTGATTAGGTCAAGAAGGTGAAATTAAGCCAGATGTCTAGCTTTAGCTGGCACTGTTGCACCAAGAGATATCTGGGTATGAGAAAAGAGCCAGCAATGGTTGAACTGTGACTGTTGTCACAGCTGTAGCTCTTCCCACATCAGTATTTGCTGTACTACCAGAAGTTTTGCCTGGTACTGGAAATATTTCTAGCGCAATGACAGTTGAAAACCCACTTAATGGTACTGTAGACCAGCTCAAGGAATGATGCTGTTTGGAGCTGTGGGGCTCTAGACATCCAGGATGGGCCCCTCTTAAAGTTTTGCCGATATCAGCGTCCTTGTGTGTGTTTCCCCCTTGGAGTTTTGGTGTTTGGGCAGCACACAACCCCAAAACGAAATTTTTACCTTCAGAATGCTGTTTTAAAATAGCCCAATTTAGTGTGAAAACCACACAGCTGGCAACCCTGGGTACCAGTAACTAGCTAATGACGGCAGTGCTCAGCCCATGCGTATAGGCAAAAAAACCTTAAGAACTCTGATCTAATCATTCCAGTTCATGTCAATCGGCTACTAATCGGATATCTACCCGATCTAGGACCACATATCACAGTGATTAAGATCTGATTTGAAAAGATTGGATTTCTGTTTCCACACAGTCCCTGAAATCATTAGATTTGTGTCACATTAAGACAAAAAAATCGGATTTGAGTTACTTTAGTCTGGTAATGTGAATGTAGTCTTAAGATCAAGAAAATGTCTCGGTCACTACAGAAGCATATGTGTGATCTCAAGACAATCTCATACTGGTGGGGTGAGACCATTTAGAGGAAGGCCTAATGCAGAGCATACATTGTACAATTTTGGCCTGACTTTAAGCCTGATTTGCAGTCACCAACTGAGAGCCTGAGTAGGCCTGAATTTCAGTTTCTTTGCCCATTGTTTCAGGTGTAGTACGAGACGGGTTGCAATAGCTGACTGCATCTTACCATTGGATTGTCGTACCATCGGAAGAATTTCTGCCATTTCAGAAATTTCACTTGGTTGCCTTGAAGTGTGAACAGTAGTACAAGCCAATTTTCTGATGTCGCCATCAAATTTCATTGTGCATCGATCAGTGTCTTGCACAGTGGGTGTTGCACGTGTCATGCTCATTTTCATATATTTGACTTCACAAATTTACCATACAGCAACCTACATACAACTAGATATCCAATGACAAAAGCATCTTAGAAAACCTTTACTGAGAGAATAAAAACATATAGCAGAAAATTAGGTTGAGTCTGTTGTGATATAGCGGGTCCGTGGCTATGAATGGATGGCCAGTTTTTAATAAGTAATCTGTTTGGCCGTGTCAGTCTCCGTGGGCATGCTCGCACAACCGCAGGGAGTTGACGCGACTGTATGTGAAGGTACTATCGTTCTCAATGGCTTCATCGGCTTCCTGTGGTGCATGGTTGAGACATTGCGCCCATGGAGCCGTATAAGTGCGGCCGGCACAGGAAGAGGGAGCATGGAGCAGGACCTGCACAGTCACAAATGGTGGCAGCAGTGGGATGAGCTGGCAATGGGGACTGAAGAAATAGACAGAACAGCAAGCGGGATAGGCGCCAGACTTTTGAAAGAACCCACGGACCCAAGCCAGAGGAGGACATTTTAGAGATTGAACTTTTTAATGGTCATTTATTTATTGATTGTTTTATTGCCTTTTTAAAGTTCTTATTCTTTCAATGTCCTGATTTTAACAAGGGGGCTTGGGTTGATTTTAGTGAGGGATTTTAGTGCTTTTATTGTAATGCAGTGTCAGCGCCAAGCCACGGACCTGGGCCACCAGTTGCACTGGGTTGGCAGAAGCATGGAGCATTTCTATGCAGCTAGTGGCTTAAGTGGGGAGGAGTGTGATATAGTGGGTCCGCAACTCCGAACAAATGACCAGCTTTTAATAAATAATCCATTTGGCCGTGTCAGTCTCCGTGGGCGTACTCGCACAATCGCAGGAAGTTAATGAACAATTGGGGTGAAACGCGTCTGCAAGTGAAGGTGTTATCATTATCAATTACTTCCTGTGTCGTGTGATTGAGAAGTTGCGCTTCTACAGGAGCTGTATAAGTACGGCCCGTCACAGGAAAAGGGCCCGCACTGTCACATCCGTACCATAAATTTTCTCTGTAAAGTAGATGGATCATATTGTCCATACCTCAACCATCCCCGTGTCCAGTTTTGCCTTCAGTACAGGAACAGTCAATAAAACAGCTCTTTTCTTTGCCAACTTTTTTTAGAAACTGTGGCCATCATATTTTTTTGAATGAGTAAAACTGTCTGATGGACCCATGCACACATTTAGTCAGAGTTAGTCACACTGTGACATGTCAATTGGACCTTAGCAAATCTATCATGCAGTTTGAGTAGTTGGTTGATCACAATTTCTGAAGATCGCATAATGTATGCCCAACATTAAATGTCAGGGGACCTGACCTGGGAAGGTGGTCCCAGACTGAAGTACTGTAGCTTGTAACTAAAGATTACATCTGACAGTGAGTAGCTAAGAAAAACAGACGACATACGGCCAAAGTGGATTGCTACATGGGAGAAATGAGTAGAATTTACTAATCAGTGAATGTGTCTTTTCTTTCTGCAGAGTATAAAGTTTTTTAAACCAGCAAGAAAAAGTAAGTCTGTCTAAATTCATCTTTGGTGCAAACTTGATTTATGCTCACCACTTCTTGCCACAATGAAACATTAATGTGTAATGCCTCTCTGTGACTATGACTGCAAAGTCATAATTTTTCTTTTTATATCTTTCTTCCTTTTAAATCATTGTGCTGTGTTTTCAGACCATAGTACTGTGCATATATACCTGTCTATTAATGTATCTGTTTATTAAAAGAACTTCAGTAAAAAGATCAATTTCGCCCAGGGGACAAATCAATCAATCAATCAATCAATCAATATGTCTGTCTGTCTGTAATACATTTTGATTTGTGATTTCACAGAAAAGCCAAATAATTCTTCATCAGCAAATCCAATGGAGCAGCCTCCTCCTGGCAATTCCACCTCTTTCTTCAACTTTGGTAGGTCGTTTTTGGTATTTTAACTGCCATTACTAAATTGGACCTGTTCGGTCTTCTTGCTGTATGAGACTGCTTTGCTTGTACAAGCCCCACAAGGTTAAAATATTGCAGTGGGCAAAGCTAATCTTATAAAACTCCAATACCATGCAGTATGCTTGTATTTAGCCCAAACTCTCTTGCCCACTATGACCCATTTAATGGAAACAGTCCACATTCATTGCCATTAGCAATGCAAAGCTCCATCAAATTTGTTTAACCAAATCAATAACCAGTCAGCCAGTCAAGCATTAATATTTTAATACTTTTATGTATTAACTACTAAGTTTACTATGTAAATGTATGTATTAATCTTTTAATTTATGATAAATTCTACCATCCATTCTATTTACTCATAACTTCAGGGCAACAATCTGCAATTATTGTTGCTGTGGAGCTTTGGCAACAGTCTGTAACTTAAGATATTCAGTTAATTTATTCTTGTAAACACCACATCTATGCTTCCAAGCCTGGCATGGTATGTTTACAACTCACTTGTTTTTTTTTTCTTCACGGAGTGAAGGCACAAAGCACTGTGAATAATTCTCAGTTAAAATACAAGTCTAGATTATACTAATTACTACATACAGAACTAGCACACATATAAAGCACACAAAGAACAAGGTAGGAAATGATTAAACATAAATGGAACCCAACAATATCTGTCCATTAATTAAATTGTTCAACTATGTATGGCCAGTTGACAACTGTGGAGATTGAAATTGTAAAATTGACAGTCAAACAACAAGTCACAGTCCTGGAGGCCTTGGCCAACTGGCCTCCCACCCACTCCTTAATTTTCTATAGTTGGCGCTGTGTTGGCCATCCAATCTGATGAGATTTTTGTTGTTCCTCTGATCTGAATGGAGAAAACAAAAGGAACTAGACAGAACCTTGTGCGGTGCACTACTCGTTTAAAAAAGATGCCAGCCAGGATGAAAGTAGAAAAATAAATGAATGGCTTTATTTTGATAGATTTGTCACAATACAAGGAAGTAATCATTTCTTTTATAACAGCAAGAAGTCACTATCACCACTCAGGAGCCGGAGCCAAAGTAAACTCACTTACCTGCAGGGTTGCCTGTTCCTGCAAAAAATTCCAAACCAAAAACAGCTCAAAACCTACACAGTGGTGCAAAAAAACAGCCCAATATTTGACTTATACAAAAAAAAAAAATCACTCATACAGAAGAGCCGGGGGTGTTTTTTGATTCTCCCTCGAACGTTTGAGTACAATATTAAAGGTACATGATATACCATCAAACACCCCCCTTGGAAGTTTGAGTACAAAATTATTATTATATATCATCAGAGTGTGGGGTGGGATGCTGGGTCCTAAATGGGTGCTAGAGCAAGGGAGGGGGTTTGTAAAACTGCTCCAAATACTGTGTAATTTTTTTTTTGGTTTTTTTTTCAAAAGAATCCCAAAAAAACTGTAGACCATTTACCCCCAGCCCCTACAGAAACCAATCAAAAATAGCCCACCTTGGCGGGTACACCACAGACCAAACAACACTACTCACTCACCAGTACAAGGTGCTTCTGTAAACTCTGGACTGGGGGACAAGGGCAACACAAGGTGAAACAATACAATCCCATAAATCCACTAATATGAGGACACCTACTACTAATTGTGCTCCACGCTGCTCTCGCTTTTTAAATTCTTCTGTTATATCCGATTTTAAAACCATATTCTCTAGTCTTGATGTGCATGTTCGATATGATTGTATCAATGATTCTGTCTTAGAATCTCATTCTTCTTGTAAAAAAGGTTTTAGACTCAATTGCTCCGCTCAAGATATGCTGTAATAAGGGAAGACCTGCGCCGCGCCTGTCCAACTGCAGAATGGCATTGGAAAAAAGATGGATTGATTGTTTCTAAACAGATTTTTAGGACTTCTCTATTCAACTTCTAGGTTGCAGTTAAGAAAGCTAAACACGATTTCTTCCCTGATTTAGTATCCCCTCATTCTAAAAATCCTAGGGTCTTATTTAATTCAGTTAATGCGGCCATTCACTCTAATTCTGTGATGGGATTAAATAGCATTGTTCTTTGTGAGCAATTTCTTTCATTCGTTGTCAGTAAAATTGATACAATCCACTGTGGTATGAACTTCCTACTGTTAATCTTGGTATTCTCTTGAAATCTTTTGATCTTGTCTCACTTTCACAGTTAAAAAGAGCTATTGACACACATAAACCAGCTCCCAGTCCTCTTGATATTTTACCACTATGCCTCGTAGTGGAAGCCTTTGATGTTTTGGGTCCACCTTTACTAGCCATTATCAATGGTTTTATTAGTGAGGGAGTCGTGCCCTCATTTTTTAAACATGCTGCAGTCCGTCCCCATCTAAAAAAGGCAGGATTAGATCCTGGAGTTTTAGCCAATGTTTACCCGATTTTCCAATTGCCATTTCTGGCTAAAATATTAATTAGAAAGAATTATTTATAATCAATTGGTTGATCACCTTAACTCCAATAATTTATTTGAGATCTACCAATCTAGCTTTAGGCGTTATCATGGTGTTGAGATGGCCCTCCTTAAAGTATTCAATGACATCTCTATTATTACTGACTGGTGGCGCTGCGGTCCTTGTCCTCCTTGACCTGTCCGCTGCCTTTGACACTATTGACCATGAGATATTGCTGTTGCGGCTTGAACATCTTGTTGGGCTTAAAGGGGCTGCTCTTAACTGGTTCAGGTCATATTTAACTGGTAGACACTTTTCAGTGACTTTAAATTCCTCTTTTTCATCTACTGCTCCTCTTAAATGTGGTGTTCCTCAGGGATCCATTTTGGGTCCTATTTTATTCTCTATATACCTTCACCCTATTGGAGCTGTTTTTAGGAAATTTAACATTTCTTTTCACTGCTATGTTGATGACACACATATTTATATTCCAGTCTGCAACTCTGCAATAAATCAACTGCACAACTGTCTTTCTGAACTAAGATCCTGGAAGGCTAATAATGTTCTTGATCTGAATCAAAATAAAATGGAGGTGCTTATTGTGGGTCCATCAGCTAAAGCCCAAATTGGTCTTGGACTTCTCAGCTCTTTCTCTGTCTTTTCCAAACCTGAAGTCTGCAATCTTGGTGTTACCTTTGATAGTAACTTCTCTTTTGAGAAACAAGTTAATTCTGTAGTCAAGAGTTGCTTTTTCCAGCTTCCTCTGTTAGGTAAGATCAAGCCTTTTTTATCTTGTAGGGATCTTGAGAGCGCTACTCATGCTTTTATCTTTTCTCAACTTGATTACTGCAACTCGCTGTATTCTGGGATTAACAAATCCCTGATACGCAGGTTACAGTTGGTCCAGAATGCTGCCGCTCTCTTTCTGGTTGGGGCAAGAAAGTCTGATTCTGTTTCTCCTATTTTAGTTTCTTTACACTGGCTGCCTGTCAGTTTTCGGATTGATTTTAAAATCTTGTTGCTAGTTTTTAAATCTTTACATGGGCTTGCTCCTGCCTATTTATCTGAATTGTGTGTTTTACACCAGCCGTCTAGAGTGCTTAGATCTTCTGGTCAGTTGTCTCTTCCTGTCCCTCGTACCAAATGTAAAACCAAGGGGGACAGACAAGGCTTTTACAGCTGCTGCTCCTCGCCTGTAGAACTCTCTACCTCGTCACATACAGGAGTCGTCTACAATTGAACTGTTCAAAACGAGATTAAAGACTCATTTCTATTCACTTGCATTCCGTGACCTCCAGTAATACTGATGGTTTCCTCATTGTGATTATGTAACATTACTTCTATTATTATTATTTATTTTATTTATGTTCATTTATTTTATTTCTATTTATGTTATTCATGTTAATTGTATGTTTTTCTTTATTTCTATTATTTTAAAGCACTTCGGCCACAGCATTCCTTTTAAATGTGCTATATAAATAAAGTTGACATTGACTTCAATAATACAACACTCAAGAAGTCCAATACTACAATGTTCAATCATTCTAAATAAAAAATGTACATTTAGTCAATCAAGAGGCATTCAATTAAAAAGTGTTTACTTATATATGCAACACATAAATAACAGAATAATCAAAATATATATGTGTCATGTGTTTGGCTGCTGGCATTGTATTCTTTGAGCCCATCAATTCCCAAATTCAGCTCTGGGGGACCCTGCAACTACAGGTTTTTATTCTCATCCTTTTCACAATCAGGACATCATTCTTATTTTTAAATGGGCTCATTCTTTAGTGAACAATTCTATTTTATTCTCCTGTTTAAGGAATTAATAAATATTTCTAATGGAAGCAGTTGAAACTATGTCAAAAATACAAATATTTATGAATTTCTCAGAAATGTCTGTAAGCCACATAACCAAAAAACCCAAGACTGTTAAAAATAAGAATACGTATGCCAGAGAAGCTATCTTTCTATTCTTGCTAATCAGATGAATTATACACTTGTGGTTTGAAGTTATAAAGATAGCCACCATGGCATAGGGCAAGCAAGCAAGCAAGGCCACACTCCACCAACATGCAGTGTCTTACCAGTGAAACTAAACAACTGCACTGTGGATATGTTATGAATGTTGTTTCTTATGAAATTTTTCCAGCTATAAAGTCATCTACAATAGGTATTGTTTCTGGGTTTTTAAAAAAGATTTCAATTCTGTGATCATTTTCTTAAATGGAGCCTTCATTTAGCCATTTTGTGGATTCGGTCGTCATGAATTAGGTCCTGGTTGTTAGGGATGTGGCCCCAAAATCAGTTGGTGAATGGTTGAAATATTGTCTCAGTGGCTGTTTTGTGTCCAAGATTGGATAACACTTAGCAACATGAGATTCTTTAGATATTTGGTTACTAGTTCTGGAAACAAGATCTGCTTTTTAACTTTTTGGTGTGTGAGCTGGCTCTAATGTCTCTTTTGTTTTGTTTCCTGCCCTTGATTCTGTGCTCAAAGTAGCCAGCCCAGCGGGACACAGCTGCAGTGTCATCCACAGGGATCTGTGGTATCTGAGGTGAACCTCTCTAGGCTGGTGGTAAGGCTGTCCTCCTGGCATTGCAAGCAATCTTTGCTTCCATTTGGGAGAGTGATGTTATCCCAACTGACTGGAAAATGGGACTTGTCATCCTATCTGGAAAGGGAAGGGTGACTGCCCAGATTGTGGCAACTACAGGGGGATAACACTGCTCTTGGTGCCGGGTAAGGTCCTTGCTAGGGTCGTCCTCAATAGGATCTGTGATCACTTGCTCACCTACCAGCAACCAGAGCAGTCTGGTTTTATGCCTAAGAAGTCTACCATCGACTGCATCCTGGCACTGAAGGTTTTCATGGAACGCAAATGCGAATATTGACAGAATTTCTTTGCAGTCTTCTTCCATTTTTGTAAACTGTTGATTGAGCTCCCCAGTGAGACATCCTGAGACATTGCGTGATCTCCTCAATATTGCCTGATATCATGGCCAACCTGTACACTGCTACTGTGAGTGCTGTGCAGAGTGGAGGCAGAACCTCTGCGTTTTTCCCAATTGATTCTGTGATTCGTCATGGGTGTCTTCCTGTTCCTACTTTGTTCAATGCTTGCATAGACTGGATGTTGGGCAACGTCGTGGGCTCCAGTGGCTGTGGGGCATCTATAGGCGAAGAGAGATTCACTGATCTTAACTTTGCTGACGATGCTATGATCTTCGTGGAGTCAATGGATGCTCTGATTGGGGCTTTCGAGAGACTGAGCAAGGAGTCTGAGTGTCTGGGCTTGCAAGTGTTCTGGATAAAAAACAAAGATCAGGCCTTTAATGACCTCTTGGGCACAGCCATTAGCAGTGTGTCTGTCTGCACAGAGAGTGTTGACCTCGTCGAGAAGTTTACTTACCTTGGCAGTGACATTCATGTCTCTGGTGACTCTTCCTATGAAACCAGTAGACAGATTGGGAGAGCATGGGGTGTCATAAGGTTGCGTGGCACTCTAGATATCTATGCAAAAGGCCAAAGGTCCAAGTTTTTAGAGTCCTGGTGCTCCCTCTCTTACTATACAGTTGCAAGACATGGACGCTATCCAGTGACCTGAGATGAAGACTGGACTCCTTTGGTAGTGTGTCTCTTTGGAGAATCCTTGGGTACCGCTGGTTTGACTTTGAGTTGAATGAGCAGTTGCTCATGGAGTCCTGAATGAGGCACATTAACTGCATTGTGAGGGAGCATCAGTTACGGTACTACGGCCATGTGGCACGATTCCCCGAGGGTGATCTGGCTCATGGGATCTCATTGTTGAAGACCTGAGTGGCTGGACCAGGCCAAGGGGACACCCATGTAACACCTGGCTGCGACAGAAATAGAGTCATTTCTGGAGGGTACGACTGGACCGTGTGTCTTCCTGGGGTTTGCCAGCTAGGATCCTGAGCTGTTTTATTATATGGTGGGTGCAGCAACGTGCTGTACCAGTGCATGCTCCCTGACCTGACCTGACCTGACCTGGCCTAATTCTGTTCTTTCTCCCGATCCTCACTCTGTAAGTTTCTATCAACAGTTTGCTTTTTTTCCAGTCAGTACAGGATGATGTCTTCAGTACATGACACTACACAAAATATACACAAATCAGCCACAACATTAAAACCACCTGCCTCATATTGTGTAGATCCTTCTCATGCCGCCTAAACAACTTTGACCTACTGAGGCATGGACTCCATAAGACCTCTGAAGGTGTACTGTGCTATCTGGTACCAAGTCGATAGCAGCAAATCTTTTAAGTCCTTTAAATTGCGAGCTGGGTTCTCCAAGGATCAGACCTGTTTTTCCAGTACAACTCACAGATGCTCAATCGAAATGAGATCTGGGGAGTTTGGCGGCCAAATCAACACCATGAACTCTTTGGCATGTTCCTCAAAACATTCCTGAACAATTTTTGCAGTGTGGCAGGGTGTATTATCTGAAAGAGGCCACTGTCATCAGGGAATACCGTTGCCATGAAGGCTTATAAGTGGTCTGCAACAATCTTTAGGTAGGTGGTACATGTCAAAGTAACATCCACATGAATACCAGGACCCAAGGTTTCCCAGCAGAGCATTGCCCTGAGCATCACACAGCCTCCTCTGGCTTGTCTTATGATTCCCATAGTGAATCATGCAGCCATCTGTTCCCCAGGTAAATGATGCACACACACACCCAGCTGTTCGCTTGATTTAAAAGAAAATGTGATTCATTAGACCAAGCCATCTTCTTCCATTGCTCCAAATGCCCATTGTTGCCACTTTTGGTGGTGGACAAGGGTCAGAATGGGCATTCTGACCAGTCTGCAGCTCTGCAGCCCCATAAGCAGCAGGCTGTAATGCACTGTGTGTATTGACTAATTTCTCTCATGGCCAGCATTACATTTTTCAGCAGTTTGTGCTACAGTAGCAGCCCACAGGACCTGCCGTCTTGGAGATGCTTTGACCCAGTTGTCTAAACATCACAATCTATCCTTCGTCAAAGTCTCTCAGATTCTTTTATTTTGTTTAACACCTTGAATTCTTTGTGATGTTCCTCAAACCATTCCTGAACCATTTTTGCAGTGTGGCGTGGTGCATTATCCTGCTGTGGTACGTGTCACAGTAATATTCACATGAATGCAAGGCACCCAAAGTTTCTCAGAAGAACTTTGCCTAGACCATCACTCTGCCTCTGCCTGCTTGCCTTATTGCCATAGTACATCCAGTTGCAATTCTCTTCCCAAAATAAATGACACACATCCACCCAGCCGTCAACATGATCTTAAAGAATGCATGATTCATCAGACCAGGCCAACGTCTTCCTTTGCTCCATGGTCCAATTCTAACGCTCACATGCCCATTATCTATACTTTCAGTAACCTGAGATGAACTGTGTGTTCTAAAAACCTTTCAGTCATGGCTGGCCATAAGGTTTTCAGCAATTTGTGCTTCAGTAGCTCTACTGTGGGATCGGACAAGAAGAGCCAGCCTTCAGTTCCAATGTGTGTCAGTAAAACTTGGGTGGCCACGGCCCTGTTGCCGGTTCATGGGTTGTGCTTTCTAGGACCACTAAGATCCTTTTGCTTGCCCATTTTTCCTGCTTCCAACACATCACCTGCAAGAACTGACAGTTCACTTGCTGTCTAATATATCTGAACCCTGGACAGGTGCCACTGCAACTAGATAATCTACATTATTCACGTCGCCTGTCAGTGAGTTTGATGGTGTGGCTGATCAGCGTATAACAAAAACTAAATAAAAAGGAGACATTACAATTTTCATTGAAACCTTCATGTTCAGATGTAATCAGTCACTTTGAATACTGCTGTCCTTCACTAGCCAGGAGAAAACCCATAATGAGAACAAATAGATCGAGAGCAATTTAAAACTTTAAGTATACCTGCACCATTAGCACAGATTTTAAATGAAACAATGTATGAAAATTGTAAAGCCAAACACTAAGTGTTGCTGTGGTTTGGGTATCTTCCGCCTCATTTCCTTGTGCAGATGAAAGCAACCAGGTGTGTCCCAGCACTTAAATACATGACATACTGGGACACAGTTAGAGAATTACACCTGTTTAGTCCAAGCAGTGGAGGCTGTGTGTGGACCTAATCCAGGTGTTCAAAATTCTCAAAGGTATTGATAAAATAGACCCAGCCAGATTCTTTGGATTGAATGGCACCTCATGTACTTGAGGACACCATTGGAAGTTAAGGGGAAGTGTATTTATGACTGAAACCAGGAAGCACTTCTTTTCGAAAAGAGTTGCTGGAATCTGGCATAAACTACAGAGAGATGGAGTTGAAGTAGAAACCTTGGCAACCTTTAAGCAGTACCTGGCTGAGATTTTGAGATAGCTAAGCTATTAGCTAAACAAACAGGCTTGATGAACCGAGTGATAGATAGATAGATAGATAGATAGATAGATAGATAGATAGATAGATAGATAGATAGATAGATAGATAGATAGATAGATAGATAGATAGATTATACTTTGTCCCCAAAAGGAAATACAAAATTCACAGAAGTTTCAAAATAAACAAAAAAAATAAATACAAACTGTATAATAAAAACAAACAATGTCCCACCAAACACACACAGAAACTTTTGGCTTGGTATAACGGAATCATATAACAGGCATGTAGGTGGCATTAAGATAAGGCCAGATCTTCTCTGATCGTGCCACAGGTTTATATTTAAAATCATTAATATTTGGATAGAGCAAGTCAAGTTTATAATTGACAAACACTTGATTGCTTGTTTGAAGTCAACAGCATTCAGAATTATTTATCATTAAGGTATCAGTAACAGAGTGAAGCATTTCTGTTGCTGACCCATCCAGGATGATGTAACTTACTTTCCTGGGCTATGAAAAGGACAAATTTAGTCAGCATTTCAATGATTCATCACACATTTTAGTTTTAATTGTACTGTGTTCCATTTGTCACCATTGCACATTCACAAAAATCTCCATTCCCCTTCCTGCTTTTTCCAGTCAGTCTGATGAAACCCATCCAGCATTAAAATAGCGTCTGAAATAAGAGGTATAAGCCGGTTCTCTGTATTACCCTAAATGTGACAGTACCTGAACTTGCCATAAGTCGCTTTGAGATGTAACAGTTCAAACAACTTGCATGGAAGCAACAGAACATTTCTCATTATATGAAGTCAGACCAGGTCTGAATACTTTCCATCTTACTTTTATCCCCATTCCAGGTCTTCACCTCTTCCATCTCCAGATGAGTTTGTTACTTTTATCTTTGTGATTATTTGCCCTTAACAAGTTTCCAACTGTGTCTCCGTGTTCTTGATGAACTCATTTTAAAGTCACACTCAATCCATTAGACTAATTCCCTTCAAAATTTTTAACAATTCAGTCATATCTCCACTTAATCTTCTTTTGCTTAAGCAGAAAAGGTTCAGCTCTTTAAATCTTTCCTCACAACTCATTCCCTGCAGTTCTGGAATCAGCCTAGTCACTCTTCTCTGCACATTTTCTATTGCTGCTATGTCCTTTTTGTAGCCTGGATGCCAAAACTGCACACAGTGGTCCAGATGAGGTCTAACCAGTACTAACTTCCTTGAATTTGTACTCTACACGTCAAGGTGCTATATAAGCTCAATGTCTTCTGAAAACTGTCTGGCAGTTGATAGTGTCAAGTTCACTATGACTCCTAAATTCCTCTCATAAGGTGTACTTTCGATTTTCAGACCTCCCATTGTGCATTCATACATAATATATTACATCCCACATGTCATATTTTGCCTTTACATGGATTACATTTCATCTACCATAAGTCTTCCCAAGCCTGTATGCTGTCCAAGTCCTTCTGTAATTCTTCAACAGGTTCCAAATTATCTGCCAATCCACCTACAGTAACTTGGTATCATCTGCAAACTTAACCAGCTTGTTACTTACAGTGCATCCGGAAAGTATTCACAGGGCATCACTTTTTCAACATTTTGTTATGTTACAGCCTTATTCCAAAATGGATTAAATTCATTTTTTTCCTCAGAATTCTACACACAACACCCCATAATGACAACGTGAAAAAAGTTTACTTGAGATTTTTGCAAATTTATTAAAAATAAAAAAACTGAGAAATCCCATGTACCTAAGTATTCACAGCCTTTGCTCAATACTTTGTCGATGCACCTTTGGCAGCAATTCCAGCCTCAAGTCTTTTTGAATATGATGCCACAAGCTTGGCACACCTATCATTGGCCAGTTTCGCCCATTCCTCTTTGCAGCACCTCTCAAGCTCCATCAGGTTGGATGGGAAGCGTCGGTGCACAGCCATTTTAAGATCTCTCCAGAAATGTTCAATCGGATTCAAGTCTGGGCTCTGGCTGGGCCACTCAAGGACATTCACAGAGTTGTCCTGAAGCCACTCCTTTGATATCTTGGCTGTGTGCTTAGGGTCGTTGTCCTGCTGAAAGATGAACCATCGCCCCAGTCTGAGGTCAAGAGCGCTCTGGAGCAGGTTTTCATCCAGGATGTCTCTGTACATTGCTGCAGTCATCTTTCCCTTTATCCTGACTAGTCTCCCAGTTCCTGCCACTGAAAAACATCCTCACAGCATGATGCTGCCACCACCATGCTTCACTGTAGGGATGGTATTGGCCTGGTGATGAGCGGTGCCTGGTTTCCTCCAAACATGATGCCTGGCATTCACACCAAAGAGTTCAATCTTTGTCTCATCAGACCAGAGAATTTTGTTTCTCATGGTCTGAGAGTCCTTCAGGTGCCTTTTGGCAAACTCCAGGCGGGCTGCCATGTGCCTTTTACTAAGGAGTGGCTTCCGTCTGGCCACTCTACCATACAGGCCTGATTGGTGGATTGCTGCAGAGATGGTTGTCCTTCTGGAAGGTTCTCCTCTCTCCACAGAGGACCTCTGGAGCTCTGACAGAGTGACACCTGACTAAGACCCTTCTCCCCTGATCGCTCAGTTTAAATGGCCAGTCAGCTCTAGGAAGAGTCCTGGTGGTTTCGAACTTCTTCCACTTACGGATGATGGAGGCCACTGTGCTCATTGGGACCTTCAAAGCAGCAGAAATTTTTCTATAACCTTTCCCAGATTTGTGCCTCGAGACAATCCTGTTTCGGAGGTCTACGGACAATTCCTTTGACTTCATGCTTGGTTTGTGCTCTGACATGAACTGTCAACTGTGGGATCTTCTATAGACAGGTGTGTGCCTTTCCAAATCACGTCAAGTCAACTGAATTTACCACAGGTGGACTCCAATGAAGCTGCAGAAACATCTCAAGGATGATCAGAGGAAACAAGATGTACCTGAGCTCAATTTGGAGCTTCATGGCAAAGGCAGTGAATACTTATGTACATGTGCTTTCTCAATTTTTCTATTTTTAATAAATTTGCAAAAATCTCAAGTAAACTTTTTTCACATTGTCATTATTGGGTGTTGCGTGTAGAATTCTGAGGAAAAAAATTAATTTAATCCATTTTGGAATAAGGCTGTAACATAACAAAATGTGGAAAAAGTGATGCGCTGTGAATACTTTCCGGATGCACTGTATACAGTATTCCTATCCAAATCATTTGTACTGTATATATTAAAAATAGCAGTAGCCCTAACACTGACCCGTGCTGGACTCTACTCTTAATGTCAGCCAGTTCTGATGAGGTTCATTGCACATTAACCATCTGCTTCCTGTGTCTGAGCCAATTCTGAGTCCATCTATAAACCACTCCCTAAACTCAGACTTCTTTTAGTTTGATCTGTTCACATTGGTTTAAAAATTCATTCAAAAACATGTGGTAACAAGCCAGAGGCCAAATCGTAACATTACTAATTAATGACGTTAATCAATTACATTAAAATCATGAATAATTCTTAAACAAAAATTAAAAAAGAGAGCAAGAAAGCAAGAAAGTAAACTTCTGTAAAGGCTGCCACAGTGTGCGGTGTGCAGAAGTAGAATGTTCTTCTCTCATTTGTAAAATTTCTTATGTTGAGCAATATAAAGGCATGCTGCTCTGTTGGCAGTATTGGATTGACTTAGGGAGTGTGTGCCATTCCTTCTACGGCTGGTACCCACTCTTGCCCCCACATGATATTGACAGAACATTTACTGTGAAAAATGTATTGCAAACACTACTGTACTAAGGCCTGCATCATTTTCTCACCTATGGAGTCTGGCAGACAGTACCAAAGCATCAAGGGTCAGACAAGCGAGTTGAAACACTGTTGATATCCTCAGATATCTTGTGTCATTATTTGTTAGGACAGCCTCACTCCATCACTGATAAACATTAATGTACGAACTGCTAAATGCTGCACTTTAGCACCTCTTATTGTATTGCAGCTTTTGTACATGGCTCTTCTTTACTCATCTGATTAGTGCATTTCTAGCCTGCAACTTCCTTTATTTTACTTCTCTTTTTTATGGTATTATTGAGATAACAAACACAACTTCACTATATATAGCATATAAAACGTGAACTTGGCTTTGTCATTCTCCGTAAGCATGAGTGGGAAAAGAAGTTAAGCAGCATGATACATCAGCCTCTTATCCATTAGTCATATCCACACAGACAGTGGTGGGGCCTGGCATCAAATATGGCACCCAAAGATATGAAGCAGAGGAACTAACCAGTGTGTCAATGTGCCACCCTGGACATTAACATTCATATGAGAATGTGTTTGTTGCAAAGTGGTTTCCTTGTGGTCTTGAACTCAGTCATATAAACAAGACAGCACCTTTGATGAACAAGTAATGGAGACAGGAAACAAATAAGCAAGTATGTAGAAATAAAATGTGCCACCCATAAAATTGTAATTTTGTCAGTCCACTCTCAGCTTCCAACCTTAACAACTGACTGTGCTTCAGTAAATAAAAAATAAATGTAGACAACTGTAATCTTTCCTAATTTGCTGAGCAACATCTATAAAATACACTAATAATAAAATTGGGGGTGTCACGTGTATGTGCTTGGGATACAACTTAAGCACTAAGGTGATAGTAATTACTCGCCTAACCAGGGGTTGGCACTGTGTTCTAATGCCTTGTCTCTTTCTTCTTCTCCAAACCGTTAGATTAATGGCCGTTCTACCACTGACGTCACTTCCGTTACCAATCCTCCTAGACCCTCCCCTTCCTGCCTGGAACTCATTTGACCCATTGAGCCATTTTCAGTTCAGTTCAGTTCTGGGCTCCCATCTGAAAGAAAGTTATCTGCAATTTGTTGCTTATTTTTTCATTATTGCCTTATTTAAATTATGGTGGTATCCTAAAACTTTGTTGTTATTTTGTCTCCTCTTCACAGGGGAAAAAGTCAAATCCTTTCATTTATGAGAAATCCTCATAAACTAAGGTGCCTATTAAAAATATTCACTCTCTCTAGAGAGAATCAAAAGTAGTCTCTCGAAGCAAGGTTAAACACCTCTGTTAAGCGGGTCTGTATTCGGAGGAGCTCCGTCAGGTAGTCTGCTTGGTCCAAAAGAAAATCACCTCCTTCTGGGGCGTCCAGGCTTTATTGGACTCTGAGCAGAAGGCGGAGGGGTCAGTTGCCCTCACTGGGTATCTTCTCGGCACTGTAGAGGGAAAGGGAGATGACATTGCTAGCAATAGCGCCATCTCATGTCTTGGAGTGGTGCTAAAATCTCAGATGAGCCCAGAAGGTGATTCTCCAATGCTCAATCACAATGGATTTTAATTTGACTCTTTTGACACCAATCAACACAAAGAGACTCTTTAATGTAAAGATAGATAAAGAAAGATATCTGCAAAGTGTTCTAAATTAATTGCAAATATAAAATACAAAATTATTATTTACCCCATTCAAGTCAGTTATTAGTAGATGCACCTCAGCTCCAGCCTTGAGTCAGTGTGCACAGGTCTCTCTTGCTATTAGCTTTGCACATCAGGACACTGCCAATTTCTCCATTCTACTTTGCAAAACTGCTCAAGTTAGATAATCCTGGTGATTATGAGTGAAAAGCCTTGAGATCTGGAGTCTGTCACTTCAGGACATTCACATTGTTTTGAAGCCTTTCCTGTATAGCTTTGGCTTTATGCTTGGTCTCGTTGCCTTGCTGAAAAAATAATCTTCTCCCAAGGTGCAGGTATCTTGCAGACTCCCATCAGGTTTTCCTAAAGGTTTTCTCCATCTTTGGCTGCATTCGCTTTCTTCTACAGCCTGCTGCAGAGAAGCATTCTCATAGCCTGATGCTGTCACCACCATGCTTCATGGTTGGGATGGTGTGTTTGTAATAGTATGTAGTGTTTAAGCATGACCTTTTGGTTTCATCAGAACCTTTTTTGATTTTCAAAGTCTTGGGTTGGGTGCCTTCTGCTGAGATGTCGTGTGATTTATTTTCTAACAGTGGCTATTTCTTTGCCACACTCCTATAAACCTGTGACTGGTAAAGCACCCAGACATGAGTTGATGTCTGCATAGACTCACCAATCTCTGTGCCACTGTAGCGAGTGACACTTTTATACTGCTTCTTTTAGAACAGTCACTCATATTTTCTGGATGACCTGCTCTAGAGAGATTTACAGCCCTCCTGTGAACTAATTATGGCACTTCTTAAACCAAATGGCTACCCCAGCGATGATTTAGGTTGTCGTATTAAAGGGTGTGAATACTTATGCAATCAATTTTGTGTTTTCTTGTAGTTAGCTATGTTACCTGGATTTGCCCAGGAAATTTCATAAGACAGTGGGCATCAGTTATAGTGCTGTCATTTAAACAGGTGTATCAGAAGTACTATGGAGCTAAATGAGTATTGTTCTGTATTAAGGATTTATAGGTTACTAACAAAATACCCGCGCTTCGCAGCGGAGAAGTAGTGTGTTAAAGAAGTAAAAAAAGGAAACATTTTGAAAATAACGTAACATGATTGTCAATGTAATTGTTTTGTCACTGTTATGAGTGTTGCTGTCATATATATATATATATATGTATATCAAAATACCCGCGCTTCACAGCGGAGAAGTCGTGTGTTAAAGAAGTTATGAAAAAGAAAAGGAAACATTTTAAAAATAATGTAACATGATTGTCAAAGTAATTGTTTTGTGTATTTGGCGGCAGCGTCACAAAGTTTTTTTCGTCTAGCTGCATCAGAAAATGTACCACGACGTCTGACATGCCTCCTTTTTACTGTTTTCTCACAGCTTGGATTGCTGCTGTCATAATGGGTTTGAGTCTATATATATATATATATATATATATATATATATATATATATATATATATATATACTAATAAAAGGCAAAGCCCTCACTCACTCACTCACTCACTCACTCACTGACTCATCACTAATTCTCCAACTTCCCGTGTGGGTGGAAGGCTGAAATTTGGCAGGTTCATTCCTTACAGCTTCCTTACAAAAGTTGGGCAGGTTTTATATCGAAATTCTACGCGTAATGGTCATAACTGGAAGCAGTTTTTCTCCATTTACTGTAATGGAGATGAGCTTCAAGCGTGGGCGGAGTTTCGTGTGACATCATCACGCCTCCCACGTAATCACGCAGTACATAGAAAACCAGGAAGACCTCAAAAATGCGCTCAAGAAAACATGTATTATATAATTGAGAAGGCAGCGAAACAATAAGAAGCGAGCGAATGACATATACTACCATATATTCATGAGTGTTGCCAGCTCGGAAAGAAAGCACGATGTAAACCTAAACTTTAAATTAAGTTCATAGACAGGCTACGCTGGCGTTTCACATACACACAGGTAATGCGGGATACAAGTTTAATGAGAGGGCGAGGATATAAACGAGAGTTTTGATCACTTTGTAACTAAGTTAAAATTGTAGGTGAAGGGGTGTGCTTATGCAAATTCGAGAGACTGTGTTTGTGGGGATTGACAGTTAAGGCGGGGGGGGGAGTCACGTCATCATCTCCCCTCCCACCTCATTTTGCTCTGAGCTGAGCTCCGCGGCTAACGCTGTCTTCCGAAGCAAATTCCTCAGACTGCCACCAAATACTCACAGAAAAATCCACAAGTTAATACACACGCTGTCTCTATAGAGTTTCTACACACTGAATCCTCCAGGCACTACTTACAAAAGGTCACATTGACAATCGTGTTACGTTATTTTAAAATCTTTCCTTTTCTTAGCACAAGCACAGCCGAGAAGCTTCGATGCATGTGCTCCATAACGCGTTAAAAAATAATGCATTTAATCACACTTTGCATTACAAGCAAAGGGGAGCTTTTGTCAATGCATGATTTCCTGGTACACGGATTACATTGATCAGGCATCCCATTCATTTTACCCTCGCACCACCTTAGTTTGAGAAGAGTATGAAAAATATGAGGTTAACACAGAAAAACAGATCACCAATTCAAGCTTTATGAATAATCGATTCGCCATCAATAATTGTTTTGGTAAAGCCATCCTCCTTCCATTTTATAATTTTTCCGCCACTAGCCATGATTAAATGAACGGTAAAAAGTAAGAGCAAAGCGAGGGTGACTTATTTAGGCAGGCATATATATGACAGCAACACTCATGACAATGTCAATCATGTTACGTTATTATTAAAATGTTTCCTTTTTTTTTCATTACTTCTTTAACACACTACTTCTCCGCTGCCAGGCGCGGGTATTTTGCTATATATATAATATATGAATGACCTCCAAAGAGCGCTGAGACTTTTGATATCATGAACGTGTCTGCAAACTGGGGTCTCCTGCCCAGCAAAAGTCGAGCAGCCGCGCGCGCATAGCTGTGCCGGCCTTTGAGACGCTGACTGCGCTTCTGCCTTAAGTCAAAGTGAGCACTTTTAATTTTTTTCATCCTCCCCCTGCGCTATAGCCCAGACAAGTGCAAACACGGGACCCCTTTTCTACACCGCGGCAAAATAATATTAAGGCGATTCACAATCGAGGCGAGGCGAGGCACAAATTTGAACGTTCACATAGAAAATGTAATTTCAATGTACCTGTACTTCTTAAAACGTTAATGTTTTACTGTTTAATAACTTATAGACTATAATTTATTATTTTTCCCTTGCACTCAGTGACCAAACCTATACACACACATATAGACACATACAAACATACACACAAGTATATGTATGTGTATATATATACACACACACACACATACATACACACATATATATAATTTGTGTGTGTGTATGTATGTATGTGTGTGAATATATGATGTAGATAGGTATGTATGTATATATATTTATATATGTGTATATGTAAATATGTATATAGATATGTAGATATGAAGATATGTATATATATATCTATATATATATATCTATATATATATATATGTCTATATATATATATATGTATGTATGTATGTATGTATGTATGTGTATATATATGTGTGTGTGTGTGTGTATATATATGACAGCAGCAATCCAAGCTGTGAGAAAACAGTAAAAAGGAGGCGTGTCAGACGTCGTGGTACATTTTCTGATTCAGCTAGACGAAAAAAACTTCGTGACGCTGCCGCCAAATACACAAAACAATAACTTTGACAATTATGTTACATTATTTTTAAAATGTTTCCTTTTCTTTTTCATAACCTCTTTAACACATGACATCGCTGTGAAGCGCGGGTATTTTGCTATATATATATATATATCACAGCGACACTCATAACAGTGACAAAACAATTACATTGACAATCATGTTACGTTATTTTCAAAATGTTTCCTTTTCTTTTTCATTACTTCTTTAACACACTACTTTTCTGCTGCGAAGCGCGGGTATTTTGCTAGTATATATATATATATACATATATACACATACATATCTTCATATATATTTCATATATATATACATATATACATATCTATATACATGTCTACATATACACATATATATATATACATACCTATCTACATTATATATACACACACATACATACATACACACAAATTATATATATGTGTATGTATGTGTGTGTATATATAATGTAGGTAGGTGTGTGTGTGTATGTGTATGTATATATATACATACATACACACAGGTATATATGTGTATATATATATATGTATGTGTCTATATGTGTGTGTATAGCTTTGGTCACTGAGTGCAAGGGAAAAAAAATAAAATGTAGTCTATAAGTTATTAAACAGTAAAACATTAACGTTTTAAGAAGTAAAGTTACATTGAGCACTACTGGAGTGGTTTCAGGTAAACTACATTTTAAAGACGGTGTAACACAACAGGTAAGTAGTACTAACAGCAGCTAAAATGTATATGGATCATCTCTCAGTAGTAGATCCTTTTGAAAGCGCTACGCGGCTGTGGTATAGAAATTACATTTTCTGTGTGAACGTCCAAATTTCTGCCTCTGGTAATGCGCCTTAACGGCATTACCAGCAATTAAAGAAAATTAGCTTTGTGTCCTCTGCAGTGTTAAGAGAGAAAGGCTTTGGTTTGGGATAAAAGGAAAAAAGGTGTAAAAAAAGGAAAGTTGCCTTTTTCTTTTATATAGTGTAGAGATGTCTTCGCTGACGATATGAGCGTCACGGTGGGTCTCGTGTAGACTGGAGAGCGGCCCTGCCATTAACTGGCCGGGATGGCACTGTCAGTTCTCCACTCCTGTGCGTGTCTTCATAATCCGACCTGACAACCTCATAATCGTTTACGTGTAAAAGAAAGTGCGAAGCGCCTTAATATTAGTTTGCCGCGGTCTAGAAATGGGATCCCGTGTTTACAGTTGTCTGGGCTATAGCTCATGGGAAGGAGGAAAAAAATTAAAAGTGTTTACTTTCACTTAAGGCAGATGTGCAGTCAGCGTCTCAAAGGCCGACACAGCTATGCACGCGCGCACGGGCTGGCTGCCCGACTTTTGTAGTATTTTTGAAGTGCAGGAAACGCCACTTTTTGCAGACACGTTCACGTGATCAAAAGTCTCCGGCTCTTTAGAGGTCTTGCTTTCTCTGCGTACTGCGTTCATAGTCAGTTTACGTGAGCCACTCGGAGTACATGCATCGAAGCTTCTGAGCTGTGCCTGTGCTATCTCGTGCGATCTTGCGATGTCCACGGCTTTATTTAATGTTAGCTAAGACCCGGCACTTAAAAGTTTCTCGCTACAGCAATTTTAACTCCGTTACAAAGTGATCCAAAGTCTCGTTTATACCTCGTGTTTTCTCATTAAACTTGTATCTCGCGAATAAAGTATTCGGCGTTTTTCTTCAGCACTCTTTGGGAGCTCTTCCTTCTTTTCTATGTACTGCGGTCACAGTCAGTTCACGTGATTACGTGGGAGGCGTGATGATGTCACACGCAGCTCCGCCCCCCCACAGCCATCGAGCTAATGTTCATTACAGTATATGGAGAAAAATAGGTTCCAGTTATGACCATTACGCGTAGAATTTCAAAATGAAACTTGCCCAACTTTTGTAAGTAAGCTGTAAGGAATGAGCCTGCCACATTTCAGCCTTCTACCTACACAGGAAGTTGGAGAATTAGTGATGAGTGAGTGAGTGAGTGAGTGAGTCAGTGAGGGCTTTGCCTTTTATTAGTATAGATTTACCAAGGGCTATTACTCTCGGGCAGGCAGTGTGATGTAGTGGTTAAGGATTTGGACCTAGGACTACAGACTGTGAGGTTTTGGTTTCAACTCGTTCTACTGACACTGTGACATTGAGCAAGTCAGTCTGTGTGCCAACTGGAAAAACAAAAGAAATGTAAACAATTGTGTCTCAAATATTGTAAGCTGCTTTGGATAAAAGCATCAGTCAAATAATAAATAAATAATAATATTATCAAATCACTGGAGCTACTTACTCTTGAACATGGCATAAACAATTACCCATTAGTAAAACATTCCTGCATTAGATCAATTCTATTTTTCCTACTGACCTGACTTTTGTTGTTGGCCATTGCACATAACTTTACAGGAAAGCATATTCTTTTGAATTCTAATTATTAATGAGTAGGCAAAATTTGAAATTTGAGTCTATACCTGAGGGTAAATCAAGAAGGTAAAGGGAAAGTGATGCGGTAACTGTAATGGATAGAAGCTAAGGCAATACAACACATTGGCAGTGGCTTATGGGTAGTTTGAACTTGCACATCGCAGAGCTCTGCCATTAGTCTAGTTCAGTGTTTCCCAAACTCGGTCCTGGTGGACCCCCTGTGGGTGCAAGTTTTTGTTCCAACCAGATTCTGTTTTTAATTGGACTCCTGGGCTAATTAAGTGAACTGATATTTTTCCAAGCGCTGTGTTCTGGGAACAATATAGAAATTAGAAAACTAAGTTTGCTAAAAAAACAAAAATATTAAAATGTACCAAGCAGTTATATAGAAATAATGTATTTTTTTTTCTTTTTAACAGTATTTTCATTTTGATTTTCATTCTACTTTTCTAGGTCTTCTAATTATTTAATTAATCCAATTTTTACTAATTAGTGGTTCTTACTTTAAAGTAGTTGCAGCCTTTGATTATTCAGTGATGTTTGCCTGGGTGTCTGATCTGGTCGTTTTAAACTGTCATTAATAAGATACAACAAAGGGGGAAAAACTGCACAGAGAAAGGGCAAAGTATAATGAAATCAACAAAACAGAGTTAAGCATTATAGCAAAAGCAGAAATATTTCTAAATATCTTATGAATGTAAAAATCAGGCTGCTAAGCTTTTCTGAATGTCGAATAAAAGAAAAAAAAATACCAGCTAATTAAATGAGATCAGTGCTATCAGGTGTTGTCACTGATTAGGAATCTGGTTGGAACAAAAACCTGCAGCCACAGTGGGTCCCCAGGACCGAGTTTGGGAACCACTGGTCTAGTTGAAGCCAAGGCCAAATGAACATAAATGCTCTGTTGCAGGATTCCACACTTGTTGAATAACGTGCAATAGTGTGATTTCTTTAGGAAGAGGGAGTGAAACCTGATAAATTCACCAAAAGATGTTAGCTTGTGAAGATCAGTAAACTGTTTGGGTAGCCATCTTGATCAATCTTTACAGTATCCCAAGTCATCATACACTATGGTATTTGCACAGCCATACCAGATATCCAAAACTATAGCAACAGTGGACAATGCAATCTGTCAGTCTTCTCTGATGAAAGTATTCGCCATGTCGATGTGGGCTTGTGTGAGCGATGTTCATGTTCTTCTGGCTTCAAACTTTTCTACTCATCCATAAACTTTTTGTTGAGTCATGCTGTCTTCACTTCCATACTGAGCAAACATCCTTCTGTGAATTTCAATTGGTTTCACTCCCTCTGCCCAAAGAAATCTCACTACACTACTCATTGATCTACAATGGGTGCAATCCCACAAAGGAGTTCTCATGTTCATTTGATCTTGGCTTCAAGTAGACCAACAGCAGATCACTGCACTCTACCCATAAGCCATCACAAAACGTGTTGCATTGCGTCAGCTTTAATCCGTTGCAGTTACCAAATAATTTTCAAATTGCCTTTACGTTTTGTTTTATCGTTATTATTATCATTATTAGAGGTTTACAATTTTCATTTGTTTATGCCGCACACTGAAGTGCACTGTTTCTTTTTCATGTAGTTCATGAGTTGTATGGGGTCCCCCTTTAAAGTTCACAGGTGTAAATATAAATACAAAGCAGTGCTTGAATTGAATATTCATAAGTGTTGGTATCCTATGTGTTACACTGATGTATTAAGGTGAAAAGTGGGGAGCGATTAGCAGCAGCAGCTTTGAGTGCCATAACACCATTTCCATGGCTTCCCTATTAAAAATTCAAGCACCACAATCTAAGAACGGCACTGGGATATTGTGCAATTTAAGCATCGCAATCAAAGTGTTGGGGTTATTGGTAGTTCTCCTTTGGAGTTACCGATGTTGTGCGCAGGGGCTGGAGGTCGATGGTGCGGAATAAATAACCAGAACGAGAGCCAGTACACTAGAAACACTGCCAGAACGGTAATCAATGGTGAAAATTGTAATGTACCAGCTTATTTCAAGCAACAATGCAAAATATTTCAGAGAGTGTGGTAGGAGGGGTAGGGTTTTCCTGTTCAAGGTAAGCAGATGGGGTAGGGGTCCCATATTAAAACCTGTGAATGACAATGTATATTGCAGTTAAGTAGCTTGTGAAAGGACTCGTTGAGTTTAAACTAAGACTGTCGGTCCGGGGCTTTCTAGGCTTTGCAGGTATCAGGGTCTTTGCCCCCGTGTGATTGTCGCAAATGTTTGTGCATGTAGATAGATAGATAGATAGATAGATAGATAGATAGATAGATAGATAGATAGATAGATAGATAGATAGATAGATAGATATGAAAGGCACTATATGATAGATAGATAGATAGATAGATAGATAGATAGATAGATAGATAGATAGATAGATAGATAGATAGATAGATAGATAGATACTTTATTAATCCCAAGGGGAAATTCACAAAATGTATATAATGTATATGTAATATGTATAATGTATATAAAATCGAAGAGCAGCATTGGTCCCTTTGGGTTTCCCCACACGTTCATATGATAGTGTAACATTAACCAGGGGCTATATTATATATGATGGACAAAAGGAAATTCATCTACATATGGATTAATTTAAACAAATTTGTACAGATACATGTTCACTTTGAAATTAAAGAACTTTTTTCTGTTGATCAGTGTCAAAAAAGCCCTATTTGATACACTGCAGTTTAATTTTGGATAATAATAATAATAATAATAATGTGAAAACTTCTAAAGGATGAATATCTTTGAAAGGCACTGTATGTAGGCTCTTTGGTGAAAAACTTGATGGTGAACGTGGAGATGGATACGTACCCAGTTAAAATTTATTCTTAAGAACAGTCTTCAATGAAAGCAGTCTAAGAATGGTTACAAACATAAAGTTATAACATAAAAGGGCCTGAACAATAAGCATTTAGACGCATACACAAATGTCTATTTTACATGAACTGAAACTGTTCCATAAATGACTGGAAAGTAACAGAAGCCCAACTTTCAGTAGCCGTGTTAGCCACTAGAGGGAGCATTTTCTCTGCACATGCAACAAGCTCGAAGTTTTGATCTTCATTTATTCTAATAATAATAATGATAATAATAATAATACATTTTATTTATATAGCGCCTTTCCCATGCTCAAGGCACTTACAGAATATAAGAAAGAATGGCAGGGTATACAGTGTATAGCATTGTACAAATCAAATAAATAAATAGAAGATTACGACAGTGAATTCAGAGAAAAAAAGCCTAACAGACAACATAATTGATGGTCTAGCACACACACATACAGGTTACATGAGCATCTTGACAGAGAGGTAAACTGAGAGAAGGGTAATAAAGTCAAGTAGAGCTAAAAGCCTTCCTGAACAGATAAGTTTTGAGTTGTTTTTTAAAAGTATTCACGGAGTCAGCTGACCTGATTAATTTCTGTAGGTCATTCCAGAGTCTGGGCGCTATACAGCTGAAGGCCTTGTCACCCATGGAGTGTAGATTAGTGTGGGGCACAACAAGATGGCCAGAATCAGAGGACCTTAGTGGGCAGACAGGCACATAGTGATGGAGAAGGTCACTGATGTAGTATGGCACAAGGTCGTTTAAGGCTTTGTAGGTTATTAGTAGGATTTTATATTTGATTCTGTAAGACACAGGGAGCCAGTGAAGGCAGAGCAGGATGGGTGTGATGTGCTCGCTGCTGCTGGTTCGAGTAAGGACTCTTGCAGCCAAGTTTTGAATAAGCTGGAGCTGTGATATAAGATTAGAAGGGGCACCTGCCAGTAGGGAATTACAATAATCGATGTGGGATGTGATAAAAGCATAGACAAGTTTCTCAGCATTAGAAAAGGAGAGGAAGGAGCGAACACGGGATATGTTACGGAGGTGAAAGTAAGAAAGTTTCTTAATGTGATTTATGTGGGAGGAATAAGAAATGGAGGAATCAAAAATGACACCAAGATTCTTTGCAGTGGAGGCAGGTCTGATGAGATCACTGCCAAGATGGACTGGGAAGGAGCTCATTTTATTAAGTTGCACTTTAGTCCCAATTTGCAGGAGTTCAAGTGCATCAATACTTATAAGCTCAGTTAGAAATATTATATTACTCTAATTAAACAAAAAAAAAAGTTTATTCTGAAGTAAAATCAGTGGCTTAGAATTTAAAGAGTGCATTGGATTAAACACATTTGAGAATGTTACGTTGTACATTATTTGGATAAGTATGGCAATTCTTTTCTTTTCCTAGGACACTAATTATCTGTGCAAATAAATACACATCTTAGAAATATACACAAAAAGATGTTCCTCGAAGAAATGAAACACATTTTGTGCCAAGCAGATGCAGTTCTTTGCGGTGAGGTTTCCATTATTTACAATTTTTACTGGACATTATAGACTCTACAGAAATAGAAGGCCAATGAAAGATGACAAATTTTAGGAAACTTAAACAATTCTTACAGTATTTTCAGTGTCCCGCCATAATGTTTGGGACAAAGACATATTTTTTTCCTCAGTTTACCCCTCTGCTCTTGTTTAAATTGTGCATTCTTTCTTTTAATGAAATTCCAAACAGTTGACGTAGGTCACTGCGGTGGGTTGGCACCCTGCCCAGGATTGGTTCCTGCCTTGTGCCCTGTGTTGGCTGGGATTGGCTCCAGCAGACCCCCGTGACCCTGTATTCGGATTCAGCGGGTTAGAAAATGGATGGATGGATGGATGACGTAGGTCATCCTAAGGTTTTACTGATGTTTCTAATGGTTTTATTTTTGTTTGTCAGCCTTGTAATGGCTTCTTCGACTTTCACTGACACAGCTCTCATTCTCATGTTAATCAATGGCAGCTACAGACTCCAAAGGGTAGAAGCAAGGCGAGGTATCTTATAAAGCAATGAAACCCACCTGAGGAATCACAAACACCTGTGACACCGATTGTGCTAAACATTATGGTGCCCTGAAATGGGGGAACCAAGTAGAAAAAGTGTTGTCAATTTTAAATGCTGTGATCGAAATGTATGCAAATCCCCTTAAATGAAAGTCTGCAATGCCCACTTTAATCACGCCTGAATTGTTATATTTGTAATTTTAAACTGTGGAGCGGAGGGGTAAATCAAGGAAAAATGTGTTTTTGTCCCAACCATTATGGAGGGCACTGTATATCAACAGCACTTCTTGGCTGATTTCATGGAGGTGGTCTCTCACATTGGTTACACATAATACACACCCCTAACAAAAGGTAAAATTTATAATTAATTAATTGGTTGACATTTCATCCAAAGTGACTAATAAATAACATCTACGCAGTGCAATGATTCAGAAATGTCCATGTTTGAAACACTGGTAGGTGAATAAACTTGATCAGCATTACACACAAATGTACCAGAGTGAGGAATGAAATGACAATGTTATCGCCACAACACTACTCCGCATTCCTTACATTTAACTACTTTTAACACTAGGGGGCTTTGCCCCCATTGCTCGCTTCGCTTGCCAATCCCCGATTTTGTTTTTCCGGATACACACTTTTAAGATTTTTTTTTTCTTTGAATTGTTGCTATTTCATTAGTTTCACTTTTATTTCAGAACTTCTGTTAAAACAATATCTGGAATCTTTCGAGTCCCAACATAGTGAATCTTTTAAATGTGGTCTATGAGACATGTGTTTAATGACTTTGTACCATAATTCAGGATAGGCTTCTCTGTTTGGAATTTCAGCACAGACAAAACGATCTACACCATCAGCAGTTAATCAATTTTTGTAAAGTAACCAATACATGCATGTGAGGTAATCATTTCTCTTTCTTTGCACTAATGCGATCTTTACTTTCTTTGTTTTGACACTGTCATTTTTTTCTGCTGCTTTCATATTCTTTATCTTGCTCTGCATGTGTTTCTACGAGGCTTTTGAATTCCACTGTTTTCATTATGTCTAACCTGCTCTGCATGTGTTTGGCCCCCTTGTTTTTTAACCTCTTTATAATGTTTTACTTTGTTTTCTACTCTTTGTCTTTTATATTTCTGACCTTGCTTTGTCCTGCTTTAGTTTCAATGATAACTGGTCCGTGGTGATTATTCTCCCTTTTTTGGGTAATAATTTCCGTTTGTTTGCGCTACTGTGATCTTTACTTTCTTTTTTAATATTTTCTAATTTTCCTACTTGCATATTCTTTAACTTTCTCCACATGTGTATCGTGCCAACGTTTTTTTCGAATTCCACTGCTTTCATAATCTCCAACCAGCTCTGCATGTGTATTGTGCCAATATCCGGATTGGACATGCTTTTTTTTTTCCAGTTCCACTTGTTCCGGGCTGATAATTACTTTCCTTATTTTCTGAATTTGCACCTCGATTATTCTTTTTTGTCTCCCCAACGCTTTTGACTCTTCTTTCTCCACGCTGCTTTCTTCTTCGCTCAGTCATCTACATTTCATTTATAACGTATTGTCCTTATATGCCCTTTATGCGCTGAGAGCCCTGGATCTGTGTCTGCTTAAAGCCAAAACACGACTGAGTGTGTTGCTGTCCGTACTCTTATTTGGTTGTAAGTAGGACGTGTCTTGCAAGAATCTCATGTTCTACATCATCGCGAGACGGTCCTGGGTCAATCTCTTGGCATAAAGTCTCATGTTTAAGGTCCCTGTGAGACGCTCCGTGGCCAGTCTCTTTAGTCTTGCGGGTCTTTTAAGTGTCTTCCATGATCTTAATATGAAGATCACGTCTCGTCGCCCTACTGTTTCACTCCAGGATTTTGTTTATAATAGAGAGATACAAAAAAATTTAAAACTGCACAGTCAGCATAATTACAATTGACGACTTTGTCTTGTATCAGGATATACACGTTTGAAAAGCAAAATCCCCTTGGCTTGCTGCTGCAGCTCAGCAAAAATTTCCAGTTGGACAGAAACCATAAACAAACTTTTATAGAGATAAGAAAAACAAACAGAAGCAAACTGTACCAGCAGGGGATGGGTGCCAGGCTCGTCACACCCTCCTCACTTTAGACTTGCCGAATGCCCACACATGCGCACACACACACACCTATTAGCATTTCATTCAAAGCAGATAAACACAAAGCAGTGCGTTAGGCATAAGCAGCGTTGACATTTTAACTTCCACTGCCCGTCTTGAACAAACAAAGCTCTAAATCCCTGCGTGCATCTCAATATCTCTCAAGTGAAAAATTCCAAATGCAGAAACAACAACTAAACACCTGCAAGCAACTTTTAATGGGGAGTTGCACAATTTGCACAAGTTAAATTATTCTTAGGGTCCTCTTTTGTTGTGTAGTTTGGGTGGGATGTGTCGGGAGGAGGTGCCATGAGTAGTGGTGTTTTTTTTTTTGTTTTTTAATTCTCTCACGATTTTCCTGTTTGTAATGTTTGATTTATATTGAATTTCATGATTGATAACTTGTTTAAATTCACAAATACTAGATATGTGAATGTATATAAAGCAATCACATGGTCATTCAGTTTCCAACTCTGCTTATTCATTTATAGAGTCATAAGTAGCTGAAGCCCCTCCTGGCAAAATTAACCTCAAAACAAAAAAATAGCTAAATATTAAAAATCTTCATTTTTCTGTGCAGGGTGAAAACAAAACAGATCATACATAATAAACATAATAATAAATGTGTGGGAAAGGCACTTTTTAAATAGAATGTATTACTGTATTATTATTATAAAAACCATGTTAAAAATTGTATGTAGATTAGATAAGATATATTTATTAATGCCAAGGGTTATATAATTCTTTTCATTTATATATTCTGCATTTATCACTACTCAAAGCGCTCAATGCAGCAGCAGCAACATAAAAGACAAGGATATCAGACTTGGATGACAAATAATACAATCAATCAATAGACAAATAAAAAAAACAAACAAATATTGTGCAGAAAAAGCGAAGTATTTAGTTTGGCATGTCAGGAGAAAGCATTGAATTGTCTTATAACAGTGGGCAGAAAAGACCCCGGAGGTGCTTCTTAGCACACCGTGATGAAGCCAGTGACTAGAAAGAGTGCTCCAAGAGAATGCCTCCTGGAAGGGATGGAGCGTATTTTCATGATGGTATCCAGTTTTGTCACAATCCTCTTTTCCACTATAGTTTCCAGTGTGTCCAGGGTTTACCCAGCAATGGTGCAGGCGTTCCTGATAAGTATGTTACTCTTTATGAGGTTCAGTTGCTCCCCTAGGACACCACAGCGTAGAACAACACACTGGCTACTATAGACTGCAGCTTGCTGCATTGCATGTGCCATGGTGGATATACTGGTGTCCTGACTGGGATGGAAGGTGAATCCTTGCCCAACCGGGAAACTGTAATGGAAGGACAATGTGAGAGGAGGTGCATCCTGGCTGTGTTGGTTATTGATTCCTATTCCAGTCACGATAAAAGGATAATAGATGGACTAGGGGATTCTGAACAGTTCCTCCCCCAGTATGAGTGGGGGCAAGTGCTCCTCTGGTTTGCCTCCAGCCTGGACACCCGCCGCATTGCCTGGAAATTGCAGCTGTCGCCAGGTGGTGCTGTTGGCAATACTGTATATCTCAATAGACTGGGAGGCTTCTGTATGACCAAGAAGTGTTTGCATTATGTGAGGCTGCTGCCTGGAAGTTCATAGTGTCAAGTCCACTACAACTCCTAAATCCTTCTGATAAGGTGTACTGTACTTTCAATGTTTAGACCTCCCACTGTGTATTCAAAACTAACACTTTTACTTCCTTCATTTAATGCTTTACATTTACTAACGTTAAATTTCATGTGCCACAAATCTGCCCAAGCCTGTATGCTTGTCCAAGTCCCTCTATAAATGTTCAGAGGATTACAGATTATCTGACCATCCACCTATTATGGTATCATCTGCAAACTTAACCAGCTTGTTACTTCTAATCCTATCCAAATCATTTATTTATATTAAGAAATAGCAGCGCCCCTAGCATTGACCCCTGCTGGACACCACTCTTAACATCGGCCAGTTCTGATGAGGTTCCTCGGACCATCACCCTCTGCTTCCTGTGTCTGAGCCAATTCTGCACCCATCTAAAAACATCACCCTGAATTCCCACTTCTTTTAGTTTGATGTCCAACCTCTTATGTTGCACCTTATTAAATGCTTTCTGAAAGTCCAGATAAATGATAAGCTCCACTTTGATCGTATCCTTTAGTTGCTTCCTCATTGAATTTCAGCATGTTGATAAAACACAACCTCCCTCTCCTGAACCCATGTGGACTGTTCAGTAAAACTTCTTGCCAGGTGTTGCTCAATCTTATCCTTAATAATTCCTTCCATTAATTTTCCTGTTATGTACAGTGCATTAAGCTTGCTGGACTATGATGGGTTGGATCTGTTTAATCACCCTTTTTATATAAATAGATAATGTGGAGTGACTTCCTAAAAATATTTGTCAAGGTTTATATATGACATTGAGAACCATATTAAGAACTCAAGGGTAAATACTGTACAGTATTAACTGGTCCAGGTGATTTGTTTGATTTCAGCCTATTTAATCTCAGCACCACGTCTCCCTCTACATTTTCCAAATCACTCAGAACCTGCTTAGGAGTTCCATCTACTGCTGGGAGGTTATCTACTTTGTTATATGTAGAGACCTCAGAAAAATGCGAATTATGAGTGTCCGCTATTTCATCGTCTGTATTTTTGAATTCTACTTTACTATTCCAGATGCACTTCACCTCCTCCTTGACTGTTCTTTTACTACTACAATGCTGAAAGTCTCTCTTTGGGTCATCTTTCACCTTATCTGCTATATTCCTCTCTAACTGCCTTTAGCATCTCTAATATCTAATATTGCCCTAATGTTGTCATATGCCGTATGATTCACATTAACCCAATGCAGAGTTTTTTTTTTCAATTTCCTACAAATTCCAAATTTAGGTATGTACCTGTCCTGCATTACATGCAAACATTTTTAAACCAATTCCAGTGTTCCTCAACTATTTCCACATTTTAAAGCTTATCCCAGTCTATCCTCTTTAGATATTGCTGCATCTGCTCAAAATTTGCCGCACCAAATTTAAACTTAACAGTTTGTCTTTGCCTCCACACTCTGCCAAAACACTTCAAACTGTATTATATTATGGTAACTTGACCCTAGTGGTTCGATCACCTTTACACCCTCAATTCTATCCTGATTATTACAAAGTACTAAATCCAGACTGGCTTTGTCCTGTGTTGGTGCTTTAACATACTGTGTTAAAAAATAGTCACTGATTGCTTCTGAAATCTCCTGCTTTTGGGCTCCACTATTTGCAAGGTTATCCCAGTTAATATTTGGGTAGTTAAAGTCTCCCATGACTATATCATCCCACTGTAAACTTGCCTTTTTAATATTACTAAAAAATGTGCATTGAAAATACTGTCTGCATGGGGCACACTCCTAAAATAAGATGTCTTTCCCTAATGCTTTCCAGACTAAGCCATGTGTCGTCCTAAAGATGGGGCTCACCGTCCAACTGAAGAGGACATGCATTTAAATTCTGTTTGACATAAACAGCAACCCTGCCTCCTTTTCTGTCCTGTCTATTCTTCCTAAAATGTGTATCCACATCTTTTGTTACTTAGCCAGTTTTCTGTTATTGGTTTCATATCATAATTATGCTGTGCCACATACAATTCAAACTCACTGGTTTTATTTTTGATGCTTCTAGCATTAAGGCAAGCTATTTTTAATGTGTTACTTTTACATTTAAATATTGGGTTAGAATTTACAATGCTATGCATGTTTATTTTGACACTATTGCTTGTTCCTCCATGTACAGTTCTAAACCTGTCCTGTCCTAAACTCCCTGCCTCCCCATATCTTAGTTTAAACAATCCTCGACTAACCTATTCATACGTCTCCCCAACACATATAATATATATAGCAGACCTATAAACTTTTTCCCTTCTACCCAACACCAAGATTTCAGCAAAGCGTTAACCCTTCCAATCTCCTCAGTCTTACCTGGACTGGCATGTGGCACAGGCAGAACTTCAGAGAAAACTACCTTGTCAGTTCTGCTCCTCAGCCTGGCACCTAATTATTTAAATTTGGATTGAAGAAATGGCAGACTATTGCTATGTATGTCATTTGTTCCAACATGGAAAATGACAACTGAATGCACCTCCATCTCTGGCCAAGAGCCTATCCACCCATCCAGGTGTGTCTCTGGAGCAAACCTGTGCTTCAATTCCCCTAATGACTGAGTCCTCAACTATCACTACCTCTCTCTTTCTGAGAAGTGTTTTTGAGGTGACCCGTTGAGACTCCCCATACCTGCCTACTACCTCAGAATCTTCAGAGACACCATCCAGATCTGCAAGGACCTTAAAACACTGATATATCCAATTCTGGGGTTGATCCCCCTGGACAGTGTGCACATCTTTACTTTGTGCCTTTTGACCATGACCCACCAATCTCTACTTCTCTGGTCTGGAATCTCCTCTCACGCCACCTTAGGGGTGCACACTCTCTCTCTAAAGGACACATGGGCCAGGTCTGCAAATTCTCTACAACAATGCAGGCCAGCCAACTCATCTTCCATTTCAGTGACCCAAATCTTGAGATGCTGGATCAGCTGGCACCCCCTGCAGATGTAGCCCTTATAGAAGACTGGCCTTCTCCTATCCATCCTCTAAAACATCCAGCATCCAACAGGGCTTGCATTGCACTGGCCTCATTATTACAATTTTACTTTGGATTATAAAATGGCTCAACATATATTATATATGTTTAAATTAAATTATTTCACTTAAATCAGGGGCTCTCAACGTCGGTCCTGGGGACCCCCTGTGGCTGCAGGTTTTTGTTCCAACCAGATTCCTAATCAGTGACAACACCTGATAGCACTGATCTCATTTAATTAGCTGGTATTATTTTTCTTTTATCTGACATTCAGAAAAACACAGCAGCATGATTTTTACATTTATAAGACATTTATAAATATTTCTGCTTTTGCTATAGATTTAAATGCTTAACTCTCTTTAGTTGATTTCATTATACTTTACCCTTTCTCTGTGCACTTTTTCCCCCTTCACTGTATCTTAATAATGCCAATTAAGGACGAGCAGAGCAGACACGCTGGCAAACAACTCTGAATAATCAAAGGCTGCAGCTACTTTAGCGTCAGACCCACTAATTAGTAAATAATGGATTAATTAAACAATTAGAACACCTAGAAAAGTAGAATGAAAATCAAGATGAAAATACTGTTAAAAAGAAAAAAAATACATTATTCCTATATAACTGCTTGGTACATTTTAATATATATATATATGTTTTTAGCAAACTTAGTTTTCTAATTAGACCTGGGTTCACTTCCCGGGTCCTCCCTGTGTGGAGTTTGCATGTTCTCTCCGTGTCTGCGTGGGTTTCCTCCGGGCGCTCCGGTTTCCTCCCACAGTCCAAAGACATGCAGGTTAGGTGGATTGGCGATTCTAAATTGGCCCTGGTGTGTGCTTGGTGTGTGGGTGTGTTTGTGTGTGTCCTGCGGTGGGTTGGCACCCTGCCCAGGATTGGTTCCTGCCTTGTGCCCTATGTTGGCTGGGATTGGCTCCTGCAGACCCCCGTGACCCTGTGTTCGGATTCAGCGGGTTGGAAAATGGATGGATGGATAGTTTTCTAATTAATATATTGTTCCTTAAACACAGAACTTGGGAAATATCAGTTCACTTAACTGGCCCAGGAGTTCAATTAAAAACAGAAGCTGGTTGGAACAAAAACTGCAGCGACAGGGGGTCCCCAGGACCGACGTTGAGAACCCCTGACTTAAATGGTAAAACTAAAAGAAAATTTAAGCTGATACAATTATAGAACTGCTACAGTTATTTTATACCTTCTGACCCCTTAAGCTCCTGTAATATTCTCTCCCTTGACTGCCTACATACATGTACTGACCACATCAGATTTTTTATTAAGAACTGCACTTTTCTTCACAGGCTCAACATGATGAATTGTATACAATAATGGAAAGAGAAAACTACATCCACAATAGCATAATGCTGAAGTAAACTGTGCTGGTTGAGAGGCAATGGATAATGCAAGAAAACCACACATACAAAGAAAATGAACTCTGGAGCTTTAGACAGAGAGAACTGTATTTGTCCCTTGGGAAAAAGTTGGCTTTCACAGAAGCACATTAAATAGATCAGCATCTTGAGAACCTCTGCTGTATAATTTGTTGGCTGAAAGTACTCTGTGTTGGTGTGTCAGAGAGAGGATGTGCAGCATTGTCCATAATGGCACTCAGTTTTGTTTTCATTCTCTCCTTCACTATAAACTCCAGGGGGGTCCAGAGTGTGGCCTGTAAGTAGCCTGTTGAATCAAGTGGTCCTCTCTTGAAGTGATGTTGCCAGCAAAGCACACCACAGCGTACAAAATTGAACTCGACGATATGAAGGACGTCACTACCCACATTAAAGGAGTGCAGTGTCCCAAGTAAAAAGAACTTGCTCTGCTATTTCTTATTTAGCTCCTCTGTGTTGCGAGACCAGTCCAACCTGTATATGATATATATGAGAACATGTAATTAGCAAGAGTTACATTTTTGCCAAGAAAAACACATAAATAAGTGCCAAAAGAAGGTGTTTCATTTGAGGATTTTATGTTTTTGTCTCTCTACAGTTTAAAAATACAACTGTAGAGCAATGAATCTACATGTGACAGACTATTTTTAATGCATATAGAAATTTAAACAAAACCATATTCATAAATATATGGAAAAATAGTGTTTAAAAAGTAAAAATAAAAAATATATATTTGTCAATGTATGTCAACCAACGTTGGCTTAACAAGTAAATGGATTTCTAATTGCTGGGCTCCTACCTTGCGGCTTCTTTTAGTTATACGGCCTTATGATCTTTATAGGTTTCTTTGTATTAAATTGTTTGGAGGGCAGTTTTTTTTTGTAAATGCTAGCTTTATGTGATATTTTTAGTTTATCTACCCAGCACATTAATATCTCATATTTTCAAATCTGCTTAATCCAGTTCAGTCTCATAGAGTGGACACTGGCTGCAAGGCTGGTGACAGCTCTGGATAGGACAGTAGTCCATTGTAGAGCCCACTCACACAGTGCCAATTTCGTAAACCGGGTTGAAACCCATGCAAACTTGGGGTGAACATGTAAATTTTATATGGACAATAAGTGGGTTAGGGATTTGAACAAAGAATGTTGGATTTGTGAACTGGCAGTCCTACCTACTGAACCGCCATCCCACACACTTTATACCTTTTAAAATTTTACAAATTAAAGAGATGCCTATGTGCTCAGTGTAGGCAGTCGCTATGAATTCCTTGGCAAACAGCTAAGAAAATTACCATATATCATATTAACTGTTAGACTAAAACAGAGATATTCAAGAGTGCTGGGGCCAACTTTAGGGAACCCTGTATAATTATTAAATAATCAAAAATAAATGTGTGGGAATACACAGAAACTGACTTCTTCAGACACAAGTCCTATATCAAATACCCAAGATGGCGGTTCTTCTGGTCATATGGTAACTAAACGGGAAGAGGTGGGTCCAGGTGGACAGACACCAAAAGTGATGTTGGTGGGGGAGAGCTATCAATCTCCCGGTCTGCACAGGGAGAAAAAGAAATAAGGTTATCACACAGTGCCATCCCCTGGAGCGGTGGAGAATGACCATCACCAAAGCACTTAAGGTGTCTCATATAAGCATGCATGTGGCAAAGCTTAGCTTAAGAGCAGCTATAAGCTGCAATCTCAAATAATACAGTAGATAGATATTGTGTGCTTGGTGTGTGGGTGTGTGCCCTGCGGTGGGTTGGTGCCCTGCCCAGGCATTTGTTCTTGCTTTGCTCCCTGTGTTGGCTGGGATTGGCTCCAGCAGACCCTCGTGACCCTGTGTTCGGATATAGCGGGTTGGATAATGGATGGATGGATAGATAATAAACCAGAAGAAATTAAACATGAGATTTTGATAAATCCTACCATTCTATTGAGCATTTCTCTATATTTTCACACACCCAAAATTAACATCAGTAAGTCTTTGTAATAATACTTATATTATAATTGGGTCACCGATGTAACAAATGCTAATTTTTGTTTTTGAAAAGCAGAACACTTCATTGTCTGTTTAGCCAATACAGAAACCACTCCAAGAGTATCAATGTGTAATTTTCTAAGCCATAAATTGAAACCTCGGCTTACAGTTTTACTTGACACTAATTAACGTTAAAGAATTCAATATAATGTAGTAATACATGACAGGATGTATGTTATTGTTATTATGACACTTTATTAAAAAATGCAGTAGTTTCAGCGGACTCACAAAAGACCTAACTGAGTGAACTAAAGATCTTCTGTAACTGAGGCAGATATTAACTATTAGGGTTATACCACCATCTGCATAAAGAGAATTACACATTGAACACAGTTACAGAATTGTAATTGATTCCACCTAACAGAATCAGTTTGGCACAATGAACATTTCATACAGCAAAATAATAATTATGGTGCAAGTTTCAGCAGGCTTCCAGTTCATTTACACTTTCTTTTATTTCACAAATCCGCTTAAAAGCAAATTGTTAGATCTATGGATAACTTCATTTAGATAAATTCCAATATTCTATTCATTTTAGAGAGTTTGAGGCTTCCAGGTCTCTTCAATATGGATTTGTCTTGCATACAACAGTTAGTACACGTGGGCATTCTGACTATAATTCTGAAAGTTAATGAAGAGAATACAGGATCTTTTCACTGAGACAATGCACTAGGAATCCATTCATTAAATACAAAGGATTCAAAATCAGTCTCTCTCAGAGGCATTCCAACTGCTGGTTTAACTAGCATTTACTTATCACTCGGTGATGGACTGGCACCTTGTCCCAGGGGATGTTCCTGTCTTGTGCTTGCTGGGAAAGGCTCCATCCTCCCAGTGATTCTGCTCAGGATAAGCAGGTATTAAAAAAAGGATGGATGAATGAACTATTTGAATGCATAAATAATTTGGATTAAAAAAAAAAAGAAAATTTGACATCTTTAATTAGGAACATAAAATATTGTGACATCCCGTTGAATAAAACACACTCAAGAGCCGTTTGTTTGTGGGAGTCTTTCAAATACCAACTGGCTTTTTATTAGATATGCTGCAATATAAATGGTGCCCTACCTCCACCCATTGTCTGGGTGTAATAAGTTTAATATGTCACTGTGCTCTGTACAAAAAATATTTCATAAATCTACAGTATTTTTCTTTCTATTCACATGTAAAGCTAACACAAAGCCATATTTAGCACAGAGGAGTTCACCATATAAGAACTGCTAGGCAAGCATTTTAAGAGAAGGCAAGTTAAGGACAACTGCGAAATGGGCAACGTGCACGATTTCTGTATCAAACTCAGCATGAAATTGTATCCTCTCTTTGCCTTGTGTGTAAATGTATTATTCACCTACGTGGGGGCCTGCACATGAAGAAAGGGTATAAAGCCTTGGAACATTGCCCGGCTCTACCTTTGAAGCTGACGGACAGATGGGAGGCTGAAGTGAAAGGTCACGTGGTCAGGCTAGATATAGGGCGGTGACGTGACACCAATAGGGTCATGAGAGAGAAGCGGGGAACGCAGTAGTCCAAAGGAGAAACAGGAATCGAGAAAAGTGGTGTGGAGGTGTATGGGAGGCTGCAGGCAGCGTGGGGAAGGGTTTGGAAGAGGAGGAATAGGAATCGAGAAATGCCATGTGGGCTGCATGTGGGGGGGACCAGGTTTGAAGAGGAAGCAGGACGAACCAGAAGAGAAATATATATGTCTCATATATACAGTGCATCCGGAAAGTATTCACAGTGCATCACTTTTTCTACATTTTGTTATGTTACAGCCTTATTCCAAAATGGATTAAATGATTTTTTTTTTCTCAGAATTCCACACACACAAAACACCCTATAATGACAATGTGAAAAAAGTTTACTTGAGGTTTTTGCAAATTTATTAAAAATAAAAAAACTGAGAAATCACATGTACATAAGTATTCACAGCATTTGCTCAATACTTTGTCAATGCACCTTTGGCAGCAATTACAGCCTGAAAATTCTTTTTGAATATGATGCCACAAGCTTGGCACACCTATCCTTGGCCAGTTTCGCCCATTCCTCTTTGCAGCACCTCTCAAGCTCCATCAGGTTGGATGGGAAGCGTCAGTGCACAGCCATTTTAAGATCTCTCCAGAGATGTTCAAGTCTGTGCCACTCAAGGACATTCACAGAGTTGTCCTGAAGACACTCCTTTGATATCTTGGCTGTGTGCTTAGGGTTGTTGTCCTACTGAAAAATGAACCGTCGCCCCAGTCTGAGGTCAAGAGCGCTCTGGAGCAGGTTTTCATCCAGGATGTCTCTGTACATTGCTGCAGTCATCTTTCCCTTTATCCTGACTAGTTTCCCAGTCCCTGCCGCTGAAAAACATCCCCACAGCATGATGCTGCCATCACCATGCTTCACTGTAGGGATGGTATTGGCCTGGGGCCTCATGCATAATGCCGTGCGTAGAATTTGCACTATAACATGACGTAAGCACAAAAGCTGAAATGTGCTTATGCACAGAAAAATCTAGATGCAGGAACCTGTGCGTACTCCAACTTCCACGTTCTTCCGCTCCATAAATCCCAGTCAGCATGAAAAGTAATGCTTGTGCATGCGCCATCTGCCCTGCCCCCAACTCCTTCCAGAATTACGCCTCTATGAATATGCAAATCAATATAAATCGCCCTTAAGCTCAGCCTTCTGTGAAAAGACAATGGAAAAAGCAAGAGGGAAAATGGAAGAATTTCAGCGAATACCAAGAGGAGGCAAGGAAAAACGTACTATTTGTTGGTTTAAACAGTGGTATAAACAACAAAAAGGAAGTTGATCGCCTGACATAGTCGCACAGTGCCCAAAACAAAAAAGAAGTTGTCACATATCAAAGTCGCCGTGAAAAGGCGAGTCATAGCCCACTGTCTGAGTGTCATATGAAAGCTTATTAGGGTACAGAGAAAAAAAAAAGGCACACAGTAGGAAAAAAGCACGAAATGTCAACTTCAATCTCGAAATTTCCACTTTAATTACGTAGTTTATTTTGTCATTAAAGTAGAACATCATAAATTTCATCTTAAAATCGTTTAATTAATCAGTTTCTCAAATCACATCGTAATTAAAGTAGCACATTAAATGCTTTGTTTTGTATTTGATCTTTCATGTTCTCTATGTGTGTGAATCATTATGTGCTTCCGCTGTCTCTTTCTCCGATAGGACACAGAAACCATTACATTCATGATATTACAGCTCTCTGAATAATTAAAATACTGAGATGAATACGCGATATCTTTTTCATGATGATAGGAGTTAAAGCATGTTATTAAACAGGGGAATACGGTGCGTGATTGTGCGACCTTCGATGAAATTATTGTAGCAGTACTGTTTCTTTCAAATGTACTAATCTCCAATTCCTGTGCTTACTTTTCTTTCTCCACATACCCAATCGCCACACAATTAGCTCTGTAATAGACGTTAAGCCATCTGTAAGCTTACAACGACGATTCTTGAAAACTTTTAAGGAACATTGAAATATCTTTGTAGTACAAGTTTAATTATTCTATCCATCTATCCTTCCAGTGTCGTGTCAGCCCCAGAAAGAATACAGCACAAGGTAGGATCAATCCGTGAACTAGCTAGCGCTGCAGAACCGTGTCCTCATGTTTAATTATTAACAATACATATTATTTAAATGAAGTTAAAGTTCTATCTATATAATATAATCAACATATTTTGCTGCATTTCATCTTAAAAATGATATCATCATCATATGTAAATATGCACTTTATAAAGTGGCGCAGGTTGTGCAATATTATAACTGTAGTGCAAGTTTACAGTGGGGTAATTATACTTATAAGTACAAACAGTTTTACAAGGAACACTTGATGGACTGATTGACTGTTTCTGAACCGCGAGGTCAGTACAGGAAAGGATTTGAAACGTTTTGCCGTGGCTGAGGCAGGGTGGGCTTGATGCTGCGTACCGATATTTCTCTTTACGATCAGCTGCTGCTGTGATTCCCCACTCAGATACAGTGACATAAATACTCCGAGTGGTGCAGTGAGAGTAAAATGGAAAAAGATGATCCGCTGTGGCAACCCTTAAAGGGAGCAGCTGAAAGAAGAAAAGAAGGTGCAGTGCGAGTAACAACGCTAAAGCAGTTATGGTGTTTAGAATACTATGGCTATTCCCTGGACAAATATATTGTTACAAGTTAATTACAATCAGATGCATTACACTAATAAACAATATGCAGTTAGTTTCAGTGTATTTATAAAGCCACGGCAGGAATGTGGCTCTAAGAAATAAAGATAAACCACACAGGAACAGTAGCACTGCTTTGACGCTGGGTGCCACCAGTCTGCAAAACCGAGCGGAGAACTTGCGTACGACATGGTATGAGGTACCGTGGAAAACTGTGTGGCTTTACGCCAAGTGTAGGTTTTATACATCGTGATTTGCGTACGCACCGTTTATGCATGAGGCTCCTGGTGATGAGCGGTGCCTGGTTTCCTCCAAACGTGACGCCTGGCATTCACACCAAAGAGTTCAATCTTTGTCTCATCAGACCAGAGAATTTTGTTTCTCATGGTCCAAGAGTCCTTCAGGTGCCTTTTGGCAAACTCCAGGCGGGCTGCCATGTGCCTTTTACTAAGGAGTGGCTTCCGTCTGGCCACTCTACCATACAGGCCTGATTGGTGGATTGCTGCAGAGATGGTTGTCCTTCTGGAAGGTTCTCCTCTCTCCACAGAGGACATCTGGAGCTCTGACAGAGTGACCATTGGGTTCTTGGTCACCTCCCTGACTAAGGCCCTTCTCCCCCGATCGCTCAGTTTAGATGGCTGGCCAGCTCTAGGAAGAGTCCTGGTGGTTTCGAACTTCTTCCACTTACGGATGATGGAGGCCACTATGCTCATTGGGACCTTCAAAGCAGCAGATATTTTTCTGTAACCTTCCCCAGATTTGTGCCTTGAGACAATCCTGTCTTGGAGGTCTACAGACAATTCCTTTGACTTCATGCTTGGTTTGTGCTCTGATATGAACTGTCAACTGTGGGACAGTTGAAGAGAAAGAAGTATGAACCAGAAGAGAAATATATAAGAGATTATTGAGTGAAAACTGATAGTTATCCAAAATTCTTCATTCCCAGAATCTCTCTCCTTCCTTCTGACACCAATCTCCTTTTTAAATTTAAAGGCACACAATTCCCACTCAGACTCGACTTCTCCATGACTATCAACAAGTCCCAAGGACAAACGTTTGCAAACATTTGCATTAATCTACAACAACCAGTCTTCAACCACGGTCAGTTGTACAAAGCTTTTTCTAGGGTTAGATCTTTGGACTCATCTGTCGTCTCTAACAAAACACATATGCACAACTGTGTCTTTCAAGAAGTATTTCCTTCTTCTTGACTTCTGAATTCCTTTCTCACCGTTTTCCGCTCCTATTCTTACACCGCTGTATGCTACGGTGCGCATCGGCTATAACAAAATAATTATTTGCCTTTGTCCGATCTACCCCTAGCCTGCTCTTAACTGTTTGCTCCCTTCTCAACCTGATGCTTTCTTCCTTTCGCTCCAGCAACTATCACTTCCCACTACCCCTCCCCTTTTCTCCATGCACCATTAATTCACCCTGATCCCCGTCACTCAGCTCTGTCTGTAAGGAGGTGCCCCGAACCCTTACTAAGTGTATTTCAAAGAATGTTTTTTAAAAGGAAGACATGCGGGTTTGGTGGCTTAGCAATACTAAATTGGCCCTATAGTGGGTGTTAGCCCTGTCCAGGGATTGTTCCTGCTCTGACTGCTGGGACAGGCTCCAGCAGACGCATGACACTATTCAAGGTAAAATCAGGTTTGGAAAATGGATGGATACATGTTCACCTGAAAAACATGAACTCGCCAATTGTCCCTAACTAAACTTAACGCTTTAAAATGTTTTTTGTCTTCTAGGATTTGGAAGCCGTTTCTCCAAACCCAAAGGACCAAGGAACGTTCCACCTGACTGGGTGTGAGGACTGTGTAATGCAGAGGCAGCAGCTTTTCCTTCTTTACCGTTTTTAAAATTATCCACAGACCTTTCTGTTTTGCATTTTTTAATGTGGCTCTTGCTTTGTTTTCAATTCATCACTAATGGACAATTAGAACGTAACGTCAGTTTATTTCTGTACAGCAACAGTGAAGATGATTGCGAACTTGTCGCTTTACTTTATTAAACTGTTTCCATTTTTTCGTTGGGTCAACTCCACAAATGATCTCAACCGACACAGAGACTTCCTAGTTTCGGCAAAATCTGCACACAATCAGAAGACCCTGAATGACAACTTTGCCACCAAATGGGTTTGCAAATACGTTTTTTTTTTTCCCTCCAAGACCGTCTGCTTAGCTTCCCATGTTGGAGTTATACTTCTGCGCAGCACGTGCACAATCATTTATATATAACAGAAAGGCACTTTAAGATTTTTTTCTCGAACAACGAATGTTTGATTACTTAATAATGGTTGTAGAAAAAGCAATTCATTTTAGATATTTATTTGCACTGTAAAGTGAGGTTATATAATCACTGCATTACATATGCAGTATATTGGTAATGTACTGTAATATTTAATAATGAACGGCGCTGTAAAGCATTTCGGTTTTATTTATGTCTTGCAATAAAAACAGCAAAACTTATTTTTATTTTATGAAAAACAATACTGATAAAGGGAATACTCAGTTTAAGTACTCACCTTGTTTCTTGTGAAATTGCATTAAAAGTACATTATTTTTTAAATCTACTGATGTTCACATATGAGTAATATGTCTGTCCTTATTTGATTTCTTTCTTTTAAGTTTCTTTCCATGGTACAGATCCATGTCATTCCTTTCACTATCAGCGCACTAGAGGCCTCGCATAGCAAATAAAATGTAAACCCATGACGTCAGGAGCCAAAGAAAACTGCGTGCTTTCACGCACGCTTCACCCTCGCGTAACTGCAACTCCCATGTTTACCCTTGACACCGCTAGAACTACAACTCCCATCCAGTGTGCGTTAAAACGCGTGCGTAGTAAATACAGTCGAATCCATGAACTACAGGTCCCAGCTGCACCTGTAGGGGAGCGCTTGCGCGATCAGCATGTGGAGCCATTTAAATCAATTTCCAAAATGGCGGCACAGGTCGGGTTGGTTAGAGTCCTCAAAGTGGAAGAAAAACAGAAGGACAATTCTGAGAAGCTGAACCGGGAGAAGAAGAGAAAAAAGAAGCGAGAGTGCTCACCGTCCATCGTTAAAAAAGAAAAGAGAATCAAAGTGCACCATCACGAACAGCACCGTGATGGTTACGGTGCAGCGCACCACCACTGCGCAGACAAGGAATCACTTCGCACGGCCACTACGGGAGCTCCGGCCGCCGTTATTCCGCTCATTGCACCTGGTCTCTTTACCTTTTCTCCACTGAAGCTTCCGAAAGTAAAGGGGCATGACGACAAAGAGAAGCGCGAACATAGTCGGGATAAAGAACGGAAACGTCGACCAAAGAAGGAAAACACCGATGGAGATGTTGTTATTAAAGGTGAGCTGCGGACCGAACCGGGAGACGATTGGTAACGGAATGGCGAGGGGAGATATAAAAAAGGGAAGTCTGAGCTACAGGGCGGAGAACAGAAAGAGACAGCTGTATATTAACGGGTGGGATTTATAGATGGGGAGTGGTCTGTTAAAGGGGTACTGCACTAGAGAGTTGTAAGGTACGTGGAGGTAGCCGAGGAGTCATAGGTAAAGGTGTTTTAGTGCAAAGGTTTTTAATGAATTTGACTATGGGCCTTGGCAACAACTGTACACCGATGCAAACCTGTGTTGGAAAAATGGGTTATGAATTAGGCTACACGGGGGCGTGACCCAGTCGTATACACCGATGTGCAAAGTGGAATGCTGCTTGTGTATTTTGATTTGTTAGTTTGGGTACAAGATAACTTCTTGTGCATGTCAGTGCCGTCTACCATATTGTACCAATAAGTGTGTTTTGGCTGAACCATGGGCCGATAGTAAATGTAAGCAAAAAGAGGATGGAAAGCGTTTATGCTTCCAAAGCTAGTTTTTTTTGGGCGGCCTGCATTTATACAAGACAAACCATTTTGTTTTTCTCAAGGGCTTGTATGTTGGTCGGACATGCAAGTGAAAATTTCATTGTATTCTGGACATGTGACGGCGCTACTACAACTTTGTGATATACACGCGTTTACTTCCTTCGCCGATCTCTCTCATTTCATCAGTTCTTTTGGTGCTGTTTATGGAGTTTTAATCCAGTTTCCTCAGAATAGTCTGAAATACAATTTCAATGTATTACGCCGTGCCACTCCATTAGTCACGTGCATTTTAAAGGAATTTATTTACTAATATATACGATTTTTTTATAGTATCCTTTATAGTGCACACATCGCTTTTCAAAAGCAAAAAAGAAATGTATTAAAATGGAAGGAAAAAAAACTCAAATACAAGATCACTTATTCAGTAATTGTTAATTAGGTTGACGCCTCCACACATGGTTTGCATGTTCTCCCTGTGCACCCATAAGTTTCCTCCCGCAGTTTAGATGGATTGGTGATTGTTATATTGGCCCTAGTGTGTGTGTGTCTATGTGTATATCCTCTGGTATTGTTTCTGCCTTGTGCCCAATGCTTTCTGGGATAGGTTCTGTCAGCCCCACTAAATGCTCAGGATAAAGCGAGCTGATAGATGGAATTTATGTGTCATTTGACAGGAAATGCGTAGATGATAATAATGTGTGAGCAGATAACCATTGCAATGGAAATATATAATATCAAGCATTGAATCATTTATTTGCACGTTCACTCTTCCGTTTGTTTTTGCATTTCTTTCTCACCTGAGTGTTTTTGTTTATTGTTGTGTGTTTGTGTGTGTCGTTGTGTATTCTTTTTTTATTGCTGGAGGACTCGCAAAATTAAGATTTTTCATTGTACTGAATATGCACGACAAAGTTGAAGTTTCCACCTTTCAGTATCACAGTTTAAATACATTGTTGTTGTTCCTGTTGAGATGTCTGATAGCTATTCATTAATTAACTGTACCCACCATGGTCAAAAAAAATTTTTTTTGGATGGTTAATGCTGAAGAGTGAGAAGCCATTCTAATAACTTTTATTCATAAAATGTGACTTTGTAGAGCAGAACTAATCTACAGTGTTTTAATTATTTAAACATATTTATTTTGATGAAACAAATCATTGACACAACTAACTAATCCTTTCATAGGTGGTGACACTTGTGTGACCATGAGCAAGTCATTTCACCTACTTTGAAAAGTGAAAATGAAATGTTGCCAATTTTATCACTCAAAAATGATAAAGATGTTAGCCAAATAATAAGTAACAATAATAATATGGATGTCTTCATTAGTCGAATCAAGGAATACTCTTGAGTATACGACTAACTGTCTGACCAGTTTTACTGCCACATTCGTTCATCCATCCTCTTTCACACAAGGCTTAGGCCAGGAGCATTGGATACAAAGCCAGAGTCCGCTGTAGATAGATGGATTGTACTTTATTTGTCCTCAGATAGAAATTTTGCCTTTTACAGAAGCTCAATAAATAAGTAAAAGTTATTATATTTATATTATAACAAACAACAACCACTCCCACAAATAAACACTAGAATAACTAAAAGGAAAAAAGTCTGACTTGGCTAAAGGTAAAAGGAACAGTAACAGTGTGCCGTTAAAATGGCGTATTGTTGGTATGAACGAGCCCCAGTAGTGTTTGCTGAATAATTCATTGGCTGAAAGTACTTAAAGCTAGTGGTTCAGAGAGAGGATGCACAGCATTGTTTATAATGGCACTCCGTTTTGTCTACATTTTCTCCTTTGCTACGACCTCCAGGGAGTTTAGAGTGTGTCCCGTAACTAAGTCCTCTTTTTTTAATCGGCTTGTTGATTCAGTGGCGTTCTATTGATGTGATGATACCAGCCCAGCACACCACAGTGTAGAAAACTGCAGTGGCCATCACAGAGTTGTAAAACATATCAAGGATGTCACTACCCACATTAAAGTAGCACAGTCGTTTAAGAAAAAAAAACGTCTGCTTTGCTCATTCTTATTTAGTTCCTTTGTGTTAAGAGACTAGTCCAGCTTGTCATTGATTTGGGTCCCCAAGTACTTCACATTCACTCCCTGAAGAGTGACTGGACAGAGAGGTTAAGTGCAGCAAAAGTCCACCGTTTTTCTGAAGTTAGGCTGCAGACATTTTTCTGCACCAAGAAACAAAGTTCACCACCTGACTCCTCTACTCTGTCTCATCCCCACCTATCAATACACCCAATTAGTGCAGAATCGTCAGAGAATATCTCTAAGTGATATATGTGACCTGGTATTATACTTAATATCCATCACAGAGCACACAATCAGACTCGCACCCACACCTGGCTGATTTTCCAGTTGCTAGTCATTTTAACCTGTGTGCACTTGGAATATAGGAGGAAAATCTCCCACATGCACAGAGAGAACGTGCAGACTCCATACAGACACTGCCTGAGGCGAAGGTCACATTCAGTCTGCTGTGGCTGTGAGTTAGTAACCACCGCACTTATGTTCACCCATACAGTATGAAAATCTCCTTACTTTCAACAAGAGGAATATTAGTTCAGTTATCCCACTGTAATTTAGGAAAGGTTTTGCAAATCTTTTCCCAAACCATAATCAATTATATATGCAGCTTTAACTTTAAAGAAAATTGCATTAAGTCTACTGTTTGTCAGACTATGCTTTAGGTTACCGTTCTACTTTATAATTACAATAAGTATTTTTAATATAGTTAATAATAAGTAAAATTAGAAAGTTGCTTTAAGCCAAGTGTGGTTGAGAGCCGTGCAATTTATTTTCTACTCTTTCCTTTGAATGTTTAATTCTAGATTACTTACTGAATAATTTTTGTCGCCTTTATCATTTCTGCTAATCATCTTCAATGTAATAAATAGGTCTTCTAAGGAATTTTAACAGAATTACATATCGTATATTTAAACTATTATACAAGTTTCTGCAAGTTTATAGTTTGTGTCCTTTTGCTATAGAAAATTTGTTTCTGTTGTTTTTAAGCAGGTTTTGATTGTTACGTTTACTGTAGTTATGATTTAGATGTACATGTGCAGCTTTATGATACCATGTTGTTTATTATTTGAAAGTAAAAATTATAAAATATATGATTCACATTTTTGGTTAAAGAAAAATAAACTTTAACCAAACAAAACTTTTATTTGAGAAAAAAAAAAAGTTTCTGAAAAGTGTAATGGATATGATCAGTAAACTCGGTAAATATCATAAACACCAAGAGGATGTTAGAGCTTTTTATAATAATGCAGTAACAGGAAGTGACTGTTGCAGTGCATCTATCGGCCATTCTTTTATGTTTTGCAAATAATAGTAAGAGCATTTCTTTGGTTATTCTTAATTATTTTGACTAAAGTGCAAAGCAATGTATAAAATAATTGATTGGTGGGCAGGATCTCTGTTTACTGAGAAGTAAAACTGCAGTGTCATTGATCCATTCATATTTTATAAGAGATATATTTTTGGAGAATTGTATCAGACTGTAAGATTAATGATGTATCAAATTTTTACCAATATTGAGTAAGCCTACTGAATGAAAATTCAAACTTAAAAAACTCATACTTATTTGTCTTAAAATTTGGGTCCTAGGCAAAGGTAACCTCATTTCTGAAATCACTTTAAAGAAGTTCAGATTCATGGTTATCATCACTTCTCCTATCCTGAGGCCAGACCATCATGATCACATTAGACTGAGATCCGGTCTGCCCATAGCAAGTCCTACTGGGGGATACACCTACGTTGCCATGCAGAAAGCCCCACTGTGTTGGACATGCTTTAGATAAAGTGACTGAGCTAAAGATCTATAACTTCAACAGAACATGTCTTTTTTTTTTGTTGTTACGGCAGTAAAACAAGTTCATGCATCAGATACTTAGAATTTTTTTAGGGTTCTATTTAATGTAAAATCTTGGGTATAATGTAATACTTAGACATTTTGTTGCTATTTGGAAAGTATAATGGCTGATCCATAAAGCCCTAATTCTCCACCTCAAGAAATCAATAGTCCTGTCCCTAAAGAATCAATTTCGTCATTTCTTTGATATTTTTAACCAGCAGATTTCACTTGCTTCAAGGTTCCATTGCAATTCATACATTTAGAGATCTGTAAAGATATGCATTATTACAGTATGCCTTCTGCAGGTAAGATACTCTTATTCATGCATGCCTATATCCGATGGCTCCAATTAAGGGTTACGTGGCAGAATTTAGAACAAAACCGAATCAGCCCTGGCCTGAATACTAATCTTCTGCAGAGCGTAATTGCCTACATACCCACAGTCACCTATACAGGACTAGTTTAGAGTTGCCATTGATACTAACCTTTAGGATTTGAGAGGAATCTGGAGTACCCAATGAAAACACATTTAGACACATCACGTACAAATTCCATACAGATGAGAAGGATAGTCTCTGAAAATAGCGTACATAAAAAAAAAAAAAATTCAATGGAGATACAGGATATTGTGCTTGCAAAACACTAATAGAGCCTTGCCTGTCTAATTTAAATTGCTAACATGATGTTATTGTGGCGTTATCCATAAATGTCATGTTAAAATGTGACAGCTTAATGCGCAAAATAGAATTGTGTATTTAATTACTTGAGAATACAGAGTCTCTTTTATTTATTTTTTTTTCCAAGTGCCTTGGGAGAATGTGTTGTTGCATCTTATGTTATCATCCATTTTCACTGCTCTTGCCCATGGACTGGACTTATGATGACAGCCACAGCAACTTGCATCACATTACATGACTTCTAGTTGAAAGGGATGCCAGTTTTGACAACTGCAGTTGCTGTTCTTGTTGCTTTAGGATGTCTGATTACATGACTACGAATCGCAGGGGATGGCAAATTACTTGATTCCGTGACGACTTTCCAGCACAGTTACACATTTAAAAAGTCTGACTAGCTTGACACTTTTTCTGACAGCTAATAATGTGCTTCCTGACCGCTGGTATTGTATGAAAGCTTTATGGTCTCTACCTTTTTTTTTTTAAGTAATAACTAGGGGGCTTCGCACCCTGCTCGCTTTGCTCGCCAACCCTCCTGTCCTGTGCTATGCGCCAGCCACTTCGCGTCTCTGCCACTTGCATACGTGGATTTCCCTTTAACCGAACAACAAAACTTCATTCTCGTGGATACGCCTCTTCATTGGGAAGAAACACTACTTTTCCCTGATGGCAACACAAATGAGACAATCTACAAGTCTCAGACTTAAAGTTTAAATCCGAACAATATATCCGATCTCTTTTTGCTCTACCAAGTAATAATTTCTGTTTGTTTGCGCTAATGCGATCTTTACTATCATTTTTTGAGACTTTCAAATTTTAGTACTTATGTCTAACCTGCTCTGCATGTTTATCGCGTCAACGTTTTTGAATTCTTTACAATGTTCCACTTTGTCATCTACTTTTTGTCTTTTATTTCCGGCCCCAGGCGTGGTTAAATCTCTTGGCACAAAGTCTTGTCTCACGGGATGTGAAAGTATCTCTCTGAAAAAGTCACGTTTCGTCCCATGCTAAAAAGTCACGTCTCGTGACAGATTTTTTTTTTATTATAATAGAGAGATTTTTCCTGTTCTATCAGTATGTAAAACATGAGACAACAAACAGACAAACATCTGTTCTCTTTTCAAGGTCCAAAACACCTGTGTTCTTCATGACCCTTATCTGCATTATAGGCATTGTACTTGCAGGTGAGTTGCTCATTGGTTCTCAACTCTTGTATACACAAAGGCAGCCCCAGTGATTTAACACAAAATCAAACCTGTTTGATTAAGTTGGAGTAAGCTGCGGACTTGGACTCAGTCACTGGGAATGTCAGACTATGCGACCTTGTGACTGCACCTGAATATCCAAGATTATCTAAATGAAGTCTGCAAGTGTAAATCATTGGAAAAATTGGGTAATACAGAAAGGGGGGACACTGGATATTAAAGTAACCTGGCAAAAAAAGTTCGGCGTGACTCCTAGCATTTTCTGTTCAGAATTTTAGACTGGGACCTTGTCCACCCCCAAAGCAGCGATGAGAACAAAGCGGAATAGGCATACACCTGTCTTTAACCATGGTTATATGACTTGAGCTGTTTATGATGCATGCCATAATGTCACAAGCTGGAAACTTCATACCCGTGCAGCATATTAATTAGGCCTGTAAACCTCCACCAGTTTCCATTCAGCAGCAGTTCCACATGGTGGATTAAAAGCAACACTGGTGCTTTAATATTGAGGTAAATTAAGTCATCACTGTGTGTAGGACACATTCACAGAAATGTATTTACAGATACTGAAAATTGTCAAAGAATCACATAAATATGTATCAATTAAAGAGGGTGTTCTTGCTATTAGTTAGAATTTGATCAACTGAACATTTCAATGCTTGTACTAATATAGTTGTAGGTGATGTGTACAGAGTACAGTAAAATTCCTTTTTATGTTCACACAGCATGCATCATGTTGCACCTTTGTAAGCAATAGCTAACTAAAATACATTATTACTGAAAATTGGATATAAACCTGTGCTTTTGAGCCCACCTGAGTTAATTAAATGGTGTGAGATCCCATTGCTAGTCATATATTGGTACAGGTTTGGTGTCTTCCATATCCTTGCTGGTTTGTATTTTTTTTGTCTCCATGTTTATCTTAACTGGTATTTCATAGTGTAAAACTATGACATTGTTGAAAATAAATAAGAGATATCACAGCCTTTGCCATTGGAGGTACTAAGCTTTGCAGACATGAATTTTCATGTTAATATATAATCTCATGTTAATTGAATATATTACATAATATACTTTAAGAAATTTTTGACAAAGGTCCAGTAAGTTTTTGTTAGAATATCTGTGACAATGGCACATCCTACATTTTAAGGCTTTAGGCCTTGGTAGTTGTTACTGGGAATGTAGCTGCTCTACCTTTTGTTTTACTGTGTTTTGACCTTGATGTGTCTGTCCCTTACAGAGTTAGCTGAGCAGTAGATTAAATTAGCGTGACCGCATTTACATGCTGCTCACAGTGTTTAATACTAGGCTGTTATTCCTCAAAGACATTCAGGACCTTTAATGATTGCTTTTATTATTTTTTTTATTTAAGCAGAAAAGCATTGTGTCATGATTTGTACCTCTAGTATGCTCATAAGTCTTTTGCTGTCTGTACAGAGCTACCTGACGAGAATGGCAAAACACAAACAAGCGAGTATCTGGCTAAGAAGATGAAAAAGAAAAAGAAGAAAAGGCACAGAGAGGATCAGAGAGGCATGCGACTTAAGATGTACAATAAAGAGGTGCAAACCATGTGTGCTGGCTTGACATGCTTAACCTCTGACCAGCTTCCTGTGGGTCTAGCAGATGACCTTGCTCTCAAATATCTGAAGGATGAGGAGCTTTGCCAGACGAGGCTGGGCACAGATGAGTATAGAACACCCAACGGGGTACAAATGCCATACCTCTCGCATCATGATCACTGCATTCGCAGCAATTGCTTACGGACAGGCACCAGATATGGACATTTCATTCACGAGGAACAGCAGCCCAATGGTGGAGCTTGTGTGCTTCACGCCTATATGGATGAGCTTTCATTTTTATCCCCTCAAGAAATGGAGAGGTTTGCAGATGAGTTCTTGAGGCTGACATTTTGTGAAAATGAGAAGAAGTCTGCTCGTTATGCTCTGGCAGTTGTTCACGGTGCAGCAGCCTACCTGCCCGATTTTCTTGATTATTTCGCTTTCAACTTCCCAAGCACACCAGTCAAAATGGAACTTCTTGGCAAGAAAGACATCGAGACTACAACCATTGCAAACTTTCACTCTCAGGTATGGCCACTTTTGACATAAGCTGTTCTTTAAGAATTGTATCAAAAAGCAGAACTCTGTTTAATCTGCCTGCATTTCTGTAACCTTTTTGCTAAAATGGTGGGAGGAAAATATATATATATTACAGTAAATATTTGACATACATGTGTATATGTGCACACTTTTGGTGACATTTGAAGTGGTGACATTTTCCTGCTATCTGATTTTTTTCATAAGAGGTAAGAGAACTCGAGTCAAATACCAGAGATAAATGAAATAGATTTATAATAATATTGATGCATTCTTCAGTTATAGTCTCTGTAAGAAACAAGCACTGTTTGTTCTTTGCAGCTATTGCTTTTGGCTTGCACACACTATCGGATATTGAGTAGCTTGTACTGTACAAATATTGCTGTTGCAGGGCACATATGCAGCAAAGAATATTTTAATTGTGGAAAGTCTACAAATTAATTAAATTGTCAGCCAAATGTAATAATGTCTTATGATTAAGAAGAAATAGCTGAAGGCTACAACTGTAGTCTGCTTTTCATGAACAGTATATTCTTCCCAATAAAGTTAGGAAAGCACATGGAGAAGTCACATTAGTTTTATAAATCTCTCCTTAATGTTGATGCTCAAAGTGTACCAATTAGCCCTTTACACATTTAATGCATTGTTTTTTTTTTCCGGAAGGAGTCATCATTCAGCAAACTCTATTCCATTTAACCTAAACAATGGGAGAATCACAAAAGAAGAGCGTCTGTTGCCTTCCTCTGTATTCATATTCTAAACATAAACATTGTTGCCCGAGTTTTAACCGTTTTCCCACTGATGAAATGTAGTAAAGATAATAGATCCAAAAGGTCAACTGAGAGTAAAGACCACATTTATTATACACTGTTGCAGCACATAGTTTGTAGACAGCATTTCAAAATCTGAGGATTATGTAAAGTGTATGTGTGTGTGCTTCCTTAAGACTGATGCTGTGTCTTTTTAACTGGAACAACTTTGGTGTTTGTACTGTAACAGGAATTGGCTTTTGAAAGGGCAAATGCTTGTCTCAGAGTTAATGTGTTGAGAGTCCTTCTCAATGGAACACAACTATATAACAACACCAGTTCCTAGTCTGTTTATACAATTGAATGTAACTGCAGTGTTATTAAATTATTTTTTTTTCTGACTAACATTATGAACCATAAGTTTAAATGCTGCATGTTTGCGTATTTCATGTCAGGAACTTAATAATTCACATGGAACAAACATGGAAAAACTTCTGAAAACAATGCAAAAGTCAATGGTCGCTGGGAAAATCCAAATTTAAATATTGTTATTTTGTAAGATTACATCTAGGTTACCTTGTTTATTCTATATTGCAACATGTTGACCTCTGTTGAAAAGGAGTGTACTAATGTTAAATATAAAAAAAAAAAACCAACAGGTTACCTGAAACTGATAGCATAATGACATAAGAAAGTCCACAGATTTACCTTAGTGGAAGTACAAAAGCAGAATTCACGCCATCCATTATTGGCAAAGTAAAAGAAAGTATATTGGCCCGTTAATGGTTCACTTAACGAATTTAGTGAAAAGGCCTCACTCTTATTACAAAGTTCCACATTTGTGGTACCTCTTGTCTTTCATACATGACACCAAAACAAAGAAATGTTATTGTGACTGTAAACAACAGTTTGAACAAGACAGACAGTTTGTATGCCTAGTTACTTTAAAAAGTATCCAAATGAGAAATTGGGACAACTTGGTTTTTCAGCTAATGGTTTCCTCTTGTTTGTCAAATGTTATGTGTTCTTATGTCCTAAAATCCAAAGAAGAGTAAAAGGGAGGACGTTTAAGGTTAATACAATTTAATTTCTGCCCTTTTAGATTCTTTGTTTAGGTAAATTTGATTCATAAGCTTTAAATAAAGGTAAAAGTGAAACCACACTCTCATTTGTTCATATTCTTGCTGCCATGGCTAAATATCACTGGGACCCATTAGAACCATGAGTAGTATATTATAGTTTAGAAACCATATTACAATACAAGTGTTGTTTTTATCCTTAAAATAAATTTAGTGCAATAAAACAAAGCTTTCTAGCTTCTCGAAAGTTTATGACAAAATACACAATCAGGTGTAAATGGAGTGTGATCCAGAGCAAGACTCTACAGAGCGAAATTGTGAGGACTAGTATCCTCTAGAAATCTCCTTAAAAAAGGGGAAATTGCTGATATGCATATGACTTAAGAAAGCTTTCAGTGTTGGAAAAGGGAATGATTAGCAAGTAACTTTTGTTTTAAAAGCAAATTATGCATCTTAAGGACCCATCTATGGCATAGCAGGGATTAACATATTGTGAGATCAGCGTAATGCAGTTTTATAGGGGTATATGTAAGAGTGAAGGAAAACTGATAGATCTGAGTCTTAAGCTGATCCTTGTCTCTTCTTCTCAGGTTAATCGGACATACTGTTCTGGCACATACAGGGCGGGGCCCATGCGCCAGATCAGTTTAGTTGGGGCAGTGGATGAGGAGGTTGGTGACTATTTTCCTGAGTTTCTGGATATGCTAGAGGAATCTCCATTTCTGAAGGTAAAACACTATCTGTAGTTTGTTTTTTAACTTTACAGTCTTTTTTGCAGAGACATACAATTAACCTGTAGACTGAACATTCAAATCACAGGCAATAAAGCAAATTGTTGGATTTTAGCCCCAACTGTAGATGGTCTTGTGTTTTATGTTTCAGATGACTCTGCCATGGGGTGGTTTGTCAAGCTTGAAACTAAAATGTCGGTCTCAAAGTGATGATGGTCCAATTATGTGGGTGAGACCCGGGGAACAAATGATTCCCACCGCAGACATGCCCAAATCTCCATTTAAAAGACGAAGGTAAAATCTGAGGTTTACATACGAGCATTCTTAATAAGGGAATGATAGTTGAATATTTTGAGTATGTCATTAAAAGGATTTTTATTTTTTTGGCTAAACAGGTCAATGAACGAAATTAAGAATCTACATTACTTGCCCCGTACCAGCGAGCCCCGTGAAGTCTTGTTTGAGGACCGTACTCGAGCTCATGCAGACCATGTGGGTCAGGGTTTTGACTGGCAAAGTACAGCAGCAGTTGGTGTCCTAAAGGCTGTTCAGTTTGGAGAATGGTATGTCTTGACTGTTTGAAGACTGGGAAGCACAGATATTTCCTTATAGCGCAGTGAGAATTTTTAAGCATCATTTTTGATATTTTTTTTGTTCCAGGAGTGATCGACCTCGAATAACCAAAGACGTGGTTTGTTTTCATGCAGAAGATTTCACTGATGTGGTGCAGAGGCTACAGCTTGATTTGTATGAGCCACCTGTTTCTCAGGTAATTTTTAAGCACTCTGTCTGAATACAATTTAAAGTCCACATTAGTTTAGTGTGAGTTTTTAATTTCTGTCCTAGGAACCCTACTGTGGTTTTTGATTTTCTTTCTAATCAATTGTGTACTATAGAAGCCAGGTCATGTTTATGTCTACTCTTATTCTCTTGCATTACAAAATTGTTGAATTTTTGAGCATTTTTTCCAAAAATTGCTTATTCTAATTAAGGGTCACAGATGGTTGAAGTCTGTCCCAGTAGAATTGGGTGTAACATTGCATCCAGCCTGGATATTGCTCAGGCCCAGGCCCACTCTCTCTCTCACCCAGATTTTCACGTATGCACCCGGTGTTTCCAGTCAACTTAAACAACTAGTTTTTGAAATGTGAAAGTGCCTGAAGAAAAGTTGAATATTCAGGGAAAGAACCTGTAACCTCCACCCTGGATTCAAGCTGTGGAGAAACAGTAATAACTGCTGCACCAGCTTTGTATGCTGTATTTCAGTGATTATCGACCATATAAATATTAAAATGTCATTCTTAAGTTGGCACAATAACCAATAAAAATGAATGGAAAGTTAATAAAATAAACTGGGAAATTATTGTGATGCAATATGTTCATCAACACGGAATTAAAAAAGCAGTACAATAGACTGGTGCACAGGTAAACTAAGAATCCCTAAGTATCATATTTGACATGATGCTTTGAAAATATATCAAAGTAAAAACTGCCTTTGAAAACTGGCTGTTTGTACTCTGATTCTGTATTATCTGCTAGATCATAAAGGGAACAGATTGTGTCCAGGGTTGTCGGACCCCTGTAATATAAAAACTTGATGTTAGTGCCATGTATCCATACTCTGGATTGCATTTCTGTTGACTACAGTTGTGTTACCAAGCCAAAGTGAAGACAAAAAATCTTTGTGTTTCAGCAATATAAATTCAAGAGTATGCATTTACTTTGTTATACTGAACAACTCTTCTACCGTTTTTCAGTATAACTATTATGGGGCCAGCCTAGGAGCCTACATTGGTGACAAATCTGTCAGAGTGCCCAGAAGTGACATTATTTTGGAACATAACCTGGATTCGATATAGGAAAGAAAACTTCAAATAAGGCCCTTATTAGGCTGTGATTAGTGTTTATAAGCATTTCATAGGCTTTCATAGTTTTCTTTGGTAATATTATGAAAATTTTCTAAAAGTGACTTAATAAACAAAAATCTGTCTGTGCACCAGAATGGATTATTCCCCCTCACTTTATTTTTTTTAATACTTTAACTGTTACTTTAACATGCATATGCATGTTACAGTTACCTACCCTTTTGTGTCTACTTCACTGTTAATTGTCATTTACCATATGTGGCTAATTAAACAGTAATAATTCAGATTTAGAAATCTTAAAATGTATCTTCAAAATTATGTACAAATAATATAGAGATTAAAATCCATGACACGTTACCTTTCTTTTCCCGGGATTTTCTGCCACAGGACTTCATTTATGTAATTTTAATGAGCTGGAGGCAGTCGCTGTATGTTCCTGTGAATACCAGTCATGTAATTTGACATACCCAGCAACTTGTTACAACCACTATTTGATTCACCCTGACAAAATCAAATAGGCTTGATTTTTGTCTTAAATTGTAAAAAAAAAAAAAAAAGCTGACAGTCAGTACTCACTCAGAATTCCATTGCATATAATGCAACTATGAGGAACACTGATGTTCTGTAACTGAAGCACAGAAGAGAGACTACTCTGTCTGCTGTACAAAATTAGAATGGAGAGAAAAAAAGAAACATTAAGGTTTTGATTATGGCTGATCACTCCATTTTGAAAATCCTCCACACAAGCACCGACTCCATCAGACAACATGTCATTGTCTGTCTAAAAAAAAAAGGGGGGCGAGCTCACAATGCTTTGGAAATGTGAAACTGACCCGGACAATCATTATGATAATATATCATCTAATTTGACGCTGCGATTTCTAGTTGTAGAATTCGGACGCACTCGGATGGCTTGATAAGCAACTTCAATCATCAAGTTTGATATCTCTTCTGATTAGAATTCATGTAATATGACATTGGCTTTAATAAGCTGTTTACTAAAACCTCTTAACTGGAATTTTAAGACTGTTAAAGAGCAGAAATTGGTCATCATGAACAGCAAGGAATGGTTTCTAATTTTCAAATGAATTGAAATGACAATGACCCACAATGTGAAACCAGTCCAACACCAAGGTTAAGAACCATGCTGGTTGAGTTGTTTATAGTATCAATTCACTTTATACACGTTGTAACTATTGTTCAGTAGATTCTGTATCTTTGTTAGAACATGGAATTTTACAAAGAAGAGACCATTCAGTCCATTAAGCCTATTTGTTTAGCTAATAGCTAAGCTGCCCCAACATCTCATCCAGATTCTTCTTAAAGGTTGTTAAGGTTTCCAGTTCAACTCAATGTCTTGGTAGTTTGTTCCAGAATCTCACATCTCTTTATGTTAGACGTGCTAACCTGGCATCAGTTTTAATTGAACTTCCTCTTAATTTCCACTGATGTCCTCAAGTATGTGATTCACCCTTAAGTTGAAAGAATGTTGCTTAGGATCTACTTCATCAATGCCTTTGAGGATTTTACATACCTGGATTAGCTCCCCACAGTTTCTTCTGCTCAAAACTAAGCAGGTTCAATTCTCTGAATTTGTCTGTCATTAAGTTCTGAGATGCACTTGGTTTCTCTCTTCTGCACAGCTTCAAGTGCTGCTGTGTCTGTCTTGTAGTGTGGTGACCAGAATTGCACACAGTACTCCAGGTGTGGTTATATAGTTTGAGCATAACATCCCTTGACTTAAATCCAAAAGTTTTTATAATATAAATGAACATTTTATTTGCCTTTTTAATTACTTCTCCGCATTGCTTAGTTGATAAAAAATGTTGTGTCAACATGCGAGTGATGTTCAAAAAGTTTCTGCACTTTTTGATTTTATTTATTTATTTATTTTTTAACTCTATTAAGAATTTCATATTGAGTGCATGTCTCTCATTTAAAATTGTCCAAAATGTTTCCAGGGTAAGATTCAACCTGCGAACGCTGCAATCAAGTTCCATCGTCTTTGGGCCACATGTTTTTTGCCTGCACCAAATTAACATCATTCTGGACAAAAAAATGTAAATGCCTTTCAGACAGCCTTGGGGTCACAATCCCTCCTAACCCACTAACAGCTGTGTCTGGCATACTTCCAGATGGGCTTAAAGTGGAGAAGGACAAACAAACTGTGATTGCCTTTACTACGGTATTGGCACGTAGACTTATCTTGCTCAGCTGGAAGAATCCTAACTCACCTCTGTTAAGCCAGTGGGTAACTGGTGTTTTATACTATTTGAAATTGGAAAAAATCACATTCTCACTTAGAGGATCTGTACAAAACATTTTGAAAACCTGGCAGGATCTAATCAATAACATTTTAGAATACGCATTTAACTTGAGGAAATGGATTCTCTCCCCTCCTTTTCTATTCATTTCTTTATTAACATATTTTTACTGTTATTGAAGTGCTACTCTGCTGACCTAGCTCTTTCTCATAGGTGGGGGTCTATTTGTTTCAAACCAGTTTTATTAAACTTGACTTGTACTTATGGAATGTTTTTTTATTTTAATTAAATTTATAAAAAAAGAATTTCAAAAACAAATTACATCACTTTTCTACATAGTTGTCTTAGTTTGCGATGCAATTTTCCCAGTGTTTTAATGTCCAATTACTACTCCTGCCTTCACCGTTTCCAACAAAAATATTAAAGTGTGAAAACTTTTTCAATGTCCCTCATATACCTGTAAATACTTTTCCGAACTTTGTGGTAATACCCAATACAAAAGACACTATATAAAAACTCTCTTCCCTCTGTGAATGTGTTTCTGTTAATGTTCATTGACACATCCATTATCCAACCCGCTATATCTTAACTGCAGGGTCATGGGGGTCTGCTGAAGGCAATCCCTGCCAACACAGGGCACAAGGCAGGAAACAAACACCGGGCAGGGTGCACACCCACTAGGGACAATTTGGGATCGCCAATGCACCTAACCTGAATGTCTTTGGACTGTGGGAGGAAACCCACACAGACATGGGGAGAACATGCAAACTCCCGGGTCTCCTAACTGCGAGGCAGCAGCACTACCCACTGCACCACCATGCCGACCCTTCTGTTAGTGTTCCTGTTCTAAATGTTTAAGATTGTTTTTATATACTTTCCATGTCCTAAAAGCACTTTTTTTCCCTTTTCAGTGTGTTCAGTGGGTAGATGACGCAAAGCTAAACCAGCTCCGAAGAGAAGGCATTCGCTATGCCAGGATCCAGCTGTGTGACGACGACATTTATTTCATTCCCCGCAATGTCATCCATCAGTTTAAAACCGTGTCGGCAGTGTGCAGCTTAGCCTGGCATATAAGGCTAAAGCAGTACCACCCTGAAAGTGAAACGGCACCCCACTGTTCAGAGTGCAGCACCCCTTCAGAGACTGATGCCAAAGTGTTAAGGCCCGTGTCCGTATCGGAGCCCAATGCGACAGACAAGAGAGACCTGCCACCTGCACCAAAATCACCAGCACAGCAAACGGTCAGCCCAGTACAGCCGAAGTCAGCGGTGCAGGCCTCCCACCAGTCAATGCCAAGTGTGGCCCTGAAGACGGTGCCTTCTCTTCATTTGGACTCTCAATCAGACCACTTCACAGCACTCTAATGTCTTTTGGGCTGGAAGTGGAAGTTTTTTTATAGGGGTATAGTGGAATAACACCATTCCGCCGTGGAAAATAGGAGATTATGACCCTGTTTACATAGATAAACATTTTGTAATACCGTAAGGTGTAAACTAAGATGTGTTCTCCTCATTATGGTAAAAATCTGCTATGGCACATGGAGGTGACTGTGTTCAGTACCAGGTGAAGGAGTGGACTCTTCACCACTCTTGACTGACTGTACCAGTAATGAAGTTAAGACTGTATCAGATGAACCTCGTTGATGCTCCTTGGTGCCTCTTTTACATTTTGACATCGGATGTTGTTCCAGACCACAGCTTTAACCATCAGGCTGCATTTGAACAGTGAGAGCATAAGGAGGCAAGCCAGGAATGAAAAACTGTTTACCTGTCTGAACAGGGTCTTTGGGAAGACAAGAGCACTTAACAGAAATAATAGGAAAGGGAAGTCAATAAAGAATTTTATTCTTCCTGGGTGTTTGAAATAAATCTACACACTTTTCTGCCTTTTTACATAAATGTATAAAGATTTCTTTTTAATTTCCTACAGCTTTAAGATAGGCATCACCCAGTATAGAAAACAAGCCAGCCGATCTTAATCTCGATTTTCAGTGTAGTATTTGACTTTTTTATTGTTTCCAATTGTTTGTGAGTTTTCAAATATTTGCTTAGCAAACTAATAGCTAGGTGTGGCAGACTATGGACTTGCAGTAGGTGTGCATGCCACTATTGTGGCAAACTCTCTAGCAAGCCAGAAAATCATCTTTCCGGATCTGTGTCTCTTCGGAAGGTGAGCAGCTGGCCACATGGACATCCAGGTTTCATTTCAAATGATATGTCTCCTCTCTTTGTACTCTTCCACTATTTAAATCTGTTAGATGTATTTATTACAAAAAAAGAAATAAAGACCAATCATGTTTTCTGCTTGAGCCTGTTGCACGCCCACCCACCACAGCTAGCAGCTTAGATATTTATAGCACAATAGCCCAGATAATGTCTGATTACGATAACTGATGTCCCCGGTGTTTAAAGCACAGCCGAACCCCGTCCTTCCTGCCCTCAGTCCGTGCATATTAAAAACCAACAAGTAGACGTCTGTGAAGCCGACGCGAGTAGGCGGAGTTCCACGGCTTTCCGAGTGCTGTATATTCGAGAGTAGGCGTTAACGAAAGTAAACGGTCCTACCAGTTACGCGAGCGGGCACACCGAAGCTCGTGCTGTCACAGCGCAGAGGCAGAACTCCTCGGAGGGGGCGTGGCAACCCGGAAGAAGGAAGTAGAGCGAGACTTGTACGCGCGCCCCCTATTACGCGTGTGTCTTCCCTGTCGATGCGGGTCCACACAACCCTCCGACACGGTAAGTAGAAGACGCCTGAAATTTGGTTTGAGTATTTGTAACAGAAATATTACCAAATTGATAAGGTAAACCGAGTTTTGACCTGCATATCTCTATTATTTATACAACACTAAGATGCTTCTAACTGGGAAGGGAAAGGCAAAGTGTCAAAAGTGTTAACCAGAACGTTATGCTTGCTATATGAAACATTTAGGTGAGCAGGGAGTCCGTGTCCGGATAGGACAAAAACATTACACTTTATTTCCTGGTAGCATAGTGTTTAGGAATTTCTTCTGGTGTCCCATTCCTGCACTAAGAGGGCACATAAAACTAACATGATATACAATACTTGACACCATCACAACATTACGGTAGTAGTGAAAAAGTATATTGCACAAAACATTTTTAAGCAGTAAAGTAGATTTGCACCCACCCCCCCTAATAATATGATAAGTCCTTTTTAAAATACAGTAAATATACTGTATAAGGAATGGAGGAGTGTAGAAATAAGGAAACGACAGATGCATCAGATGCCGTAGTAACGGTACTAGTAAAGAAACTTTATATTTCTAGTAGTTCTTGCCTTTAGTTTCCTTGATGGTCATAACTGAAAGAGTTGGCTGCCTGGGTGAGTGTAGTCTTTGATCATATTTCCAGAACGTTTCCTGACCTGTAATGTATACAGGACCTTAATGGAGTCCAATTTCAGGCATACAGTCTTTTCTGTTGTCCGAATAACACGCTGCAGTTTATGTTTCAAGTGAGCAGGTGGAGAAAATAAGGATGGCTTTCAAATAATAATAATACATTTTATTTATTCGTAGGCGCCTTTCTAAATACTCAAGGACACCGAACAATAGATGAAAAACATTATAAACAAAACTAAAATACAAAATTTAAAAGCAGACAGAGCAATTGTAGTGAAAGTGAAAAAGCAGTCTTAAACAGATGAGTTTTAAGTTTAGGTTTGAAAACTGAGAATGATCCAATATTTCTAAGCTCAGATGGTAGTGAGTTCCAGAGATGGGGAGCAGAGCAACGGAATGCTATAACTCCCCATGGTGGTAAGACGGACAAAGGGGTCAGTCAGGTGGATGGAGGTAGAGGATTTAAGGGTGCAGGAGGGAATGGCAACATGGAGGAGGTCGGACAGGTATGGAAGGGCAAGGTTGTGGATAACCTTAAAAGTTAACCGAAGAATTTTGAATTGAATGGAAGCCAGAGAAGCTGCTGCAAGACTGGAGTGACATGGTGAATAGAGGAGGTTCTAGTAATGATGTGGGCAGCTGAATTCTGGTCCACTTGAAGCTTATAAAGAGATTTGTGAGAAAGACCAAAAAAAAGCTCTGTGAAACTGTACCAGCTCTGGTATGGACCGGTTCAATTTTTATAAGTTGCTGATGGGCTTTTTTGATTAGAGCTGGCATGTTTAATTCCCAGTTCAGACTGTAAATGATAGCTGTGCCAAGAAATTTGAATGATTATACCAGGTCCACAGTGACATTGTTTATAACTAGGTGAGGAGTGCCTCTTAAATTCCATAATCATTTCCATTCTTTTCAAGGTATTCAAATTAAGATTGTTGCGAGCAGCTATCAACCTCCTTCTGACATGGCATCTCTTTCGCATTTTAATCATTCCAGTCAGGGTGGTGTCATCAGTAGACTTCAGCAGTTTAACAGATGGGACACCGAAGGTGCAATCCTTAGAGCAGAGAAAGAAAATAAAGAGGAGGCAGAACACAGCAGTGAGGGGACCCTGTTACTCAGGATCATAGACCCCTGCCTGATAGTCACCCCTCTTCACTGCCTGACGTCTGTTACTTAGAAAAGTACGAGATCCAGAGACATGTGTCATAGTCTCCATTAATGCTAAGAAGTTTGCTATGGAGAAGCTCGGGTATCAATTGTATTGTTGGTGCAAGGAACAAATCACACAGGAGGAGGGCCCAATATGTTACTTGAGTGCATAGGGGCTGGCAAGCTCATTCTTGTGAGGGAGGGTCGCCGGAGGCGTGTTTTACTGGCAAAGTGGCCGTCGTGCATTTCTTTTCAAGTATCATCCTTTATCAGAGTTTTGACCCTCATGTGTCATCATTATTCATTTCTCTGCCAGCCACTTTATGAGGCTCTAGTTGACCATCGAACTTGCCTGCTCTCTCATTTAGTTTTCCTTCCAGAATGATTACCATTATGCTCCCTACTGAACCTCTTATGGTACGGCCAGCCCAGCAAATGAAATTTTCCTTCTAACTAGGTCTTTACGTAGAGGCATTTTGATGCAAGCCTTCTTCAGTACTTTAGTTTGTAACTTCTTTAGCAGTTACCCGTAGTACAGTTATTTGATCATTGCTATCCTCACGTGCACGTTTCACATCCATAACACACTCATGAGAATACATAACACTAAATGGTCTCTTCGTCAAGTCCATATTTATGTCTCCTCTCACGAATTCCTTTTGTTTCTGAAAGACATCCTTGTCCCTTCTAGTTCTTGTTATTACGTCCTTTTCACATAGACTACATTTCGTAATCCAGCATCCAAGTGCTACCAGTTCCAGATGTATTCCATTTGTTATTATGTTGCGGCAGTGTTCCATTCGTTTGGTGATTACCATAACTTTGGTTTTCTTCAAGTTGAGTTCCACTTGATATCCCTCCGGTATTATCCTCTTTATATTCTGCCATAGATTCTTTATATTTTCTGCCAGTAGGGTGGCATCATCTACATACCTTACTTTGTTTATGTTATGTCCATCTATGTTTCATCTATTTATCCTTTTCAATGTCTCAATCAGCATGAATTCACTGTACAAGATTGAAAGGTTTCACTGATAATTATGCATCCTTATCTGACACCTCTTCCAATTTTAATGAGAAGCAGTACACCTTGTTTGGTTTGAACACATGCGTTCAGTCCATGTTCTCTATGAGTCTTCATCTGCAAAACAGTACACTATTAGGAAAAAAAGCTCATAATAGAAAATGTCTATATAATACAGAGAGCAAGACATCTAGTAATCTTCTTTCGGCTGCTCCTGTTAGAAGTCACCATTTTTCCATAACTTCCTGTCTTCTTCATCTTGCTCTGTCACACCCATCACCTTCATGTCCTCTCTCACCACATCCATAAACCTTCTCTTAGGCCTGTCTCTTTTCCTCTTTCCTGGCAGATCGATCCTTAGCATCCTTCTCCCAATATACCCAGCATCTCTCCTCTGTACATGTCCAAACCAACGCAATCTCGCGCCTCTCTGACTCTGTCTCCCAACTATTCAACCTGAGCTGACCCTCTAATGTACTCATTTCTAATCCTCTCCATCTAGTAATAAATAATAATATTTAATTGTATTTATATACCACGGTTGTAACCTACTTAAAGTGCATTACATAGACTGTAGGGAACCACTTCAACAACCATCAATGTGTAGCATCCACCTGGATAATGAAATGATGGCCATGCACCACACATTAGCTAATAGGTGGTGAAAGGGTGCAAAAGATCGTTAGCCTATAAGGGACTGAGGATTATTAGGAGGCCAGTATGGACATGGCAGTAAAGATGCCCAAGTATCTTTTATGACCACAGAGAGTCAGGACCTCACCTTTACGCCTCATACGAAGGACTATTACAATTTTTACAGCAAACTGTCCCTGTCACTGTTCGTGGGTATTGGGATCCACACACAGATCACAGAGTAAGTGCCCCAGTTGGCTCCACCAGCTACTCTTTCATTAGCAACCCAGGCTTTTCCCAGATGGTCTCATATTCAAGTGCTGGCTGGGCCCAAATATGCATAGCTTCAGGTGGATTACCTGTTCTAAAGTGCAGGTGGTATTGCTGCTCGCTAGTAGATTATTAGAAAATAGGATATCTGTTATAGGAATACATTAATGTAGTGAGAAGTCAAGCAAAATGACACCTTTTATTAGCTAACTATCTATACTGTAATCTATAATGGCTAACACGGTACAACACCCTAGTACTACTAAATACATTCATGTTAAGACAACAGACTGCCTGTGGGCAGTAAATCCATACATATACACGTACTGTGTATATTCACACAGACGGAGAACAGGTACAAGAATGCACTCAGGATGTTGGATCCTTAAAGTAGCAGCAGCTACAGGCTGGACTGAGTTAGTAACACAGAGGAAGTACAGTATATACCAGGGATCTGAAACTCCAGTCCTGGAGGGCCGCAGTGGCTGCAGGTTTTCATTTTAACCCGTTTCTTATTTAGTGATCTTGCTTTTTCTGCTAATTTTACTTCTTTTGAATTATTTTTCATTTACTTGCTCTAGAAGACTCAGACCCCTTAATTGTTTCTTGTTCTTTAATTAGCAGCCAAACAATTATGAGATACAAAATGTGCCAAAACATGACCCACAACCTGTGTCCATCATACAATATCTGAAAATAAAAAGGGTTGAGGTCTCAGGAATGTTTATTTGCTGAGTTCCCCAAAAAATTTTACCAGAGCTCTTAGAAAAGTAAAGAAAAAAAATCAACAACTTTGAAAATGTCTGCTATTACACAATGAGAGCAGCAACAGGCCATAGAATTAAAGAACGGGTTTATTTAACAGCAAGAATCAGCGTGTGATTAAGCAATTGGTTGGAGTTTGAGGCCCTGACTTTGTTGGCTCACTCACTTTACATTTCATTTCTGTTTAAAATAAAAAGTGAAGCAATTCAGAGGAACGATGAAGAACTTCTGGGGAACAAGTGTTAAAAAAACATATCAATTGAAATTAATTCAGAAGTAGTTCATTAGTAGCAAAAACTGGTCACTAATTAAGAAATGCTAAAATGAAAACCTGCAGCCACTGTAGCCCTCAGGACTTGAGTTTCAGATCCCTGGTTTATACTGTAGAAAGAGTTATGTTCATGTTAATGTGGGTAATAACATGCATTTACTTGTTCTATAACTCTGTGAAGGTCAGTGTGATTTTCTAAATTGTGGTGTACTGGGCTGGTAAAAAATCACTTTAAGAGAGACCCACCAAATCAGAAAGCTTAGAAGGCAGGCTCAGTAATGGGACACATTCTTGACCCCCTAGAAAAGTAGAGATTAAAGACAAACTGATGGTCATTATGAAGAATGCTACATTCTTTCTGTGGCATAAGGAGTATTTGTAGGCAATGAGTTATTCAGCAGAAATGAGTCAAAAATGCTAATGAACCTATGGCAATACGGCTCAAATTAATGCTCCACTCCTACATTATGTATTTTCTTTTATATATTACTTACCCCATGTGGCTTGTGTTGATGAGTAAGATTTCTTTTTTTGTTTCAGGTGTTCTTGTAGAAGAAAGATTAAAATGTTTATGATAAAATACAAGTCAGTGATGACCAATGTTCTAGAATGGCAAATGATATGAAAGTCGTCTGTGCAATTGAATAAATCACGTTCCTCATGTTGTATAATCCCCATGTTCAGTTATCCACATGTTTGCAGACTACATGCCAATACATACAACTGTTTGCTAAAATATTATTAAACACTTTCAGAAAAATCAGTGCACATCATTAACTGGAAACACAAGTCACATGATATGTAACTTTTTAAATTGAAGACAGGACTCTTGACCAGTGAATGAGAGAGAGAGAGAGAGAGAGGGAAGATGTAAACTAATTTCCATGTGAGATTAAAAATGTTTTCCAGTCATCAATACAAAACGCACAAGGAAAGTAACATAATATATTTTTGGGAGGAATATTTCCTTAATAATTCCATAATTTGTCTATTATGTATTATCTATCTATCTATCTATCTATCTATCTATCTATCTATCTATCTATCTATCTATCTATTATATAGTGCCTTTCACATACAGTATCTATCTATCTATCTATCTATCTATCTATCTATCTATCTATCTATCTATCTATCTATCTATCAATCATATTGTGCCTCACTAGATTACATCACACTAGGTTGTGTCTCACAGCTTCAGATGCCCTGTATACAGTGAGACCACAGATTACCAAAATGCCAAGTGCGTTGGTGTTAAACTTTACATTACAAGTATAAAAAGACAATTCTCGCAGGTAAGGACCAGTATGTTACAGGAAAACAAGCTGTCTTAAGAATTTGCCAGCATGTTATCAGACAGTAGTGTGATTTTTATATGAAAATACCAAGATGTTAAAGGACGATTCTTACTGTAGGAAGTGCAACATGTTTCCAAAGGCTGGGTGACTAGGAGTTGGAATGTACTATGAAATTGGCTGCTAGCAGTTGTTATTTACTAGTTGTGTAAGCCTGTGCTGTAAAAAGCCCGGGGTCCTAGTAACTATTGAAATCATCAGAAAAAAAACTGAAATGTAGAGATGTCAGGTAATTGAAAGGAACAACTCTGGGCGTCTCTCTCCTAGGAGGATTTGTTTTGCCAACGTGCTTACCTCGCTTGTGTATTAGCAGTGGGAGGGAAACTAAAAGGGATACTGTTTTGGCGATGTTATTGACTAAGCGACTTTGTCTTTCTTCTAAGGTTTCATTTTGCTTTCGTGCTCACCTCGCTTGTGATATTAGCGTCTAAGCGAGTTTTCTATTTCCTCGGAGGTGGAGCCCTTACCTCGACTCCACCTCTCACTTCCGGGACAGACAGAGGGACAGACAGACACACACACTTCCATACGTAGACGTTTATATATAAGATTATTTAGCTGATGCCTTTATGGAAGGCAATTTACAATGTTTGAGATACAAATAGCTTTATTTCTTTTGTTTTTTACAATTGGAGCACAGGTGGGTGAAGTGACTTGCTTGTGGTCTCTGAGTGTCAAACAATGTGTATATACCATCCCATTGTTTGAAGTACAATGCTTTAACTACTGTCCCATACTACCTACCAAATGGAGAAGGGTCAGCAAGGTGCCTTAGACTGAGAAGACCTGTGCGTTACTGGCTTGAGGGGAAGCTACTGATTGCAGCCTGATGGAATTTGAAAGGTGCTGCAAAGAGGAATGGGAGAAACTGGCCAAGGATAGGTGTGCCAAGCTTGTGGCATCATATTCAAAATGGCTTGAGGCTGTAATTGCTGCCAAAGGTGCATCGACAAAGTATTGAGCAAAGGCTGTGAATACTTATGTACATGGGATTTCTCAGTTTTTTTTATTTTTAATAAATTAGCAAATACCTCAAGTAAACTTTTTTTCATGTTGTCATTATGGGGTGTTGTGTGTAGAATTCTGAGGAAGAAAATGAATTGAATCCATTTTGGAATAAGGCTGTAACATAACAAAATGTGGAAAAAGTGATGTGCTGTGAATACTTTCTGGATGCACTGGAAATGTTCTCACATTACGTTCAAGCAGGCTCTGGTGCAGCTAACAATTCATAATGGATTCTACAATGGCTTTGATGCAGCAAAGCAGTCCCAAACCATAACATTTCCACCTCCGTGCTTTACAGTTGGTATTAGGTACATTTGGTAAAATGTTGTCTATGGTTTTAGTTAAACATGTCTTCTGGCACTGTGACCAAATGACTGTTTACCTCATCTGTCCATAAAACATTGTTCCAGAAGTCCTGCTCTTTGCCTAGGTCTTCATCACTAAAATATAGTTTTGCCCTACTGTTCTTTCTGAACAGCAAAGGTTTCCTCCTGGCACATTTTAATGTAGATCAAATTTGTGCAGCCTCTTTCTAATGGTAGACTTGAGCACTTTGACGTAAACAGTGGCAAGATCTACCTGTAGGATGTACCGTGATGACTTTCTTGGGTTCTTAGCAACTTCTTATAGTATTTTGCCTTCTGCTTTCTGGAGTGTCCTGGCCTGGACAAGGTAGCTGTTGTCTAAAGTCTTCTCCACTTGTCGATGATGCTATAGACAATGAAATCATTGATTTCCAGATGTTTGGAGACCTTTGTACAAGGCAGGGTGGGTCCATGATTTCATGTTGTTGATGCCAAATTCTGACCCTATCATCCAAATGTAATAGCAGCATTTGAGACTAATCACACCAGGCAACATCTTCTGTTATCCAATTTTGGTGAGCCCCTGGGAATTGAAGGATCAGTTGTCTGTTCTTAGCTGACAGGAGTGGCACTCAGTGTGGTCTCCTGCTGTTGTAGCCCATCTGCTTCAAGGTTTGACGTGTTGTGCATTCAGAGATGCTCTTCTGCATACCTCGGTGGTAATAAATGGTTATTTGAGTTACTGTTGCCTTTTTTCAGCTCATACCATACCTGACCATTCTCCTCTGACCTCTGGCATTAACAAGGCATTTTTTCCCAGACAACTGATGTTCACTGTATATTTTCCCTTTTTTGGACCATTCTCTAGAGATGGTTGTGTGTGAAAACCAGACCAGCAATACTGAGACCAGCCCGTCTGGCACCAACAGCCATGCCACATTCAACGTCACTTCAATCACCTCTCTTCCCCATTCTGATGCTTGGTTTGAACTTCAGCAGGTCATCTTGCCAATATCTACATGCCTGAATGATTGAGTTGCTGCAATGTGATTGGCTGATTAGATATTTGCATTAACAAGCAGTTGTATCTAATTAAAGTTGCCAATGAATTAATTTTAATTAGCTTGGTTCTTATACATTACTAGAATAGTAGAATGCTTGTAATTGTAAAGCACCAATACATTACTGACAGTGGGGTATTTAAGAGTAGTAAGTAAACTGTATAAGTACAAGCTCCCAACCTTTCGTCTCTTTTCCTTTCACATGGAAAGGCCCCAAAACACTGTACAATGATGTAAACAATTAAAAGCATTCATAGAAAAAACAGTTATACAGTTAAATAAGTGGATGGTAAAACACACAGAATCAACAAAAAATAGAACAATATGACTCCCAGAAATGCTACCCAAAGGCTCCTCCAAACAGCTACATCTTAACTTTTGTTAAAAGGAGGAGTTGACGATGGTAATCGACTATAAAGCGTGACAAAACCAACCGTTATGTTTTAGTTGGCCTTTCGTTGTTAGAAGGAAAGTTAGATTCATTGGTCTTGACCGAGATTTCCTGCACTCACGTGAGTAGCAAAGTACAAACAACAGCAAAAATGACATCTGGCGAGAGAATAAAGCGAATGTGTAAAGCAAAATATTCTGTGGACGACGTTTTGCCCATTATCTCTGAACTGAACTATAACTTGTCGGACTCAGATTTTGATACAAGTGATTGAAAACGAATGTGAGGTTCTAGCTGCTGATCAGTCCCCAGCTAATCGTTGTACTGACAATGTTCACCAGGGATGACTGCCACTTAACAATGATAAGAGGTAGAATCCAGATTGCAGTGCACTGTGACTGTGTCCCAGCCTGGCAGCAAGCCTACCGCACATTCTTGCCACAGCATGCAGCAACAGATGTTTTATGTTGATTTATTTGTGAAACCAGTGCTTTTCAGAAACAATGTGTTTTTTTTTTTTTGAAAAAATATTCAGCCCTCAAAGAATTAAGCTGACCTTCAAATGCCTCAATGGAATGAGCCTGACGCAAAGATTGGCACATCAGGCTGAAGCACGATCACTAAGTATCTTCATTCTGCTGCATAGTACAAAAATGAGACCCTGGTTCCCGGATCTTAGAGCTTGACCAGCAACGTGATAATACACAAAGTTACTAATATACTGACGGCAGCCTTACAATAGAGAGAGCTTTATTTGTCCCCCAGGGGAAAATTTGGCTTTTTACAAAAGCAGTTTATATAAATAAACACATAAAAAGGTAGGTCAATAAAATAAATAAATAAATAATCACACACATGTTGGTCTGAATACACACCAGAATGACTACAAAACAAGATAATTAAACAGAAAGAAAACTTCTGACTTGGCAGTCCCAGTGAGGCAGTAAGCAGTCATATTGCTGTTGGATAAAGAACCCCACATAGTGTTTCTTAACACACTTCTACTGAAAGTATGGAGGGCTCTATGAATAAGAACCTCGACTTTACATTGAATTCTAAATTGGTGGCCAATGGAAGGGACGATCAAATTGATGTAATTTGAGACCTCCAGTTAAGTCTAGCTAGGAGCCTGACAGTTGCATTTTGTCAAATTTGCAGATGGCTCAAGACACATTTACTCAAACTTGTAAACAATGAATTACAATAGTGTAGGCAAGATTAGATAAATGATTAGTGACCATAGCTCTAAGCCAAGGAAGGTTTCTCAGATAGACGAAACAACAACGACTAGGTAAGAGAAAGGTAATAGACTGATCAAAAGTGACACCCAAGTTACAAAGATATGTTTGAGCAGAAGTAGACGTCATCACATTCATGTGACTGATGATAGGATGCAAATCAACAGGGGCCTAAGATCAAGACCCTCAGTCTTTTGTGGATTTAACTGTAGTACTAGGGTGTTGTACCATGTTAGCCATTATGGATGTGGTGAGAAGTTAAGCAAAATTACACTTTTTCACTCCCATCAGAAAATCAACCAGGGTTGATAGCTTTGTGTAATTGTTGAAGCCTAATGTCATCAACATAAAAGTGACAGGAGGCCCCATTTAAATTAACTCATAATTTGAGCCAAGAGTAAAATGTATAGCAAAAATAAAGGGGGCCGAAGGACAGATCTCTGAGGCATACCACATGACAGGGAGGCACTGGCAAAAGTTTATTCACTCACACAGATGGAAGAACCTCTGTCAGGTAGGTATGATGAGAACCAAGACAAGGCTGAACCCAGAATGCCCTGACCCATATACTGTACATTACCAGAGCTGCATACTGTAAGGAATTGCTAGTTGTCTGATAGTATGGGCAAGTGTGTTAAGAAATATGTCTTGCAAAAGGAGAGATATCTGCTACTGCCATGCACAGGGTTCAGGAGTTGACCCAAGTGTGACTGAAAGAGTGCATGCTTGTTACAGTAAAGTGCCATTGTGTTGTTTCTACCAGATTGCCCAGTACATGCTTCTTATAGTGGAAAGTCAGATAGTTTATTAAAGCAAAAGCTGTCTAGAAGGTAACCACTACTATGTTACTAGAACAAAAAATACTTGAAATAGGAAATCGCGAGAGTGTAGCTGGAGGGCAGGGCATTTCAGACCAGAAGGCCCAGTATATGCGTCTTCTAAGAGAAGACTAATCTCTACATCAATAAAGCATAATCTCTCTTAGTTCTTTATGCACCGCTTTGGTTTTTAAGCTACAGATTTCAAATTTGAGAAACAGGTAATTCTCACCATAAGTCTGGTTTTTAACAAATAATTTCAACCTTCTTTTCCTCCCAACAGGATGGCGCAAGTGGCATGAAATTCTACAGAGTAATGTATCAGTAGATAACAGCATCACACAGATGAGGACGACATTGTGATGGTTGGCCTGCTTGCCTTTCAAAGGAGAAATCCAGGTTTGATTCTTGCCTATTACTTTTCAGTTTGTTTTTAATTAAACTGTTTCCCCACTATATTTGTCATGGCCTCAAACCATCTAAGGTAGAGCCATACAGTCTCTTGATGTATTTATTACAATTTGGGTTCTATCCACCAGAAGGTAAAAAGAAGAATATTGTATACTAAGAAAGTTTCCAATACTAAGAGTAGTAATGCACTAAAAGTTTGGTATAAGAGAATTTGCAATTTTGTTTTACCTTTCCATTTTCTTACCCGGGCAGCACCTGGTAACTTGGCTAATATATTATTAACGCACATAGTATCTAGCAGCTAACTGGTAGTATGCTACTAGAATAGAAGTTACTTATTTTTACTGCTGTCATGCAGTAGGAGGTAAGTGTGCCACCTGTGTGCAGGGTGTTTAGTAGCTTATTCTTGAAGTAAGTCCATATGTTAGCTTGGCGTCTCAGACTGAAATGTCTGGCTGTTACTAGATAAATTGTTGAGATTTATTGGACAGGGGACTCAAATTCTGATCCTTAAAAGCAGTGGCTGCAGGAATTTCTGAAAAACTAAATGTTAAACCGACTTTATATATAGCCAGTTGTATGTTAATTAATTCTTTCATAATTAATGTTTGCATAGCCAGTTGAGATTGCACAGGTGGTGAACCAGCTGAGGGGGAAAAGGCTGCGGGGATCTGTGGTATCCGAGGTGAACCTCTCCAGGCTGGTGGTAAGGCTGTCCTCCTGGCATTGCAAGCAGTCTTTGCTTCCATTTGGGAGACTGGCATCAACCTAACTGACTGGAAAATGGGACTTGTCGTCCCTATCTGAAAAGGGAAGAGTGATCGCCTGGATTGCAGCAACTACAGTGGGATAACACTGCTGTCGGTGCAGGGTAAGGTCCTTGCTAGCATTGTCCTCAATAGGATCCGTGATCACTTGCTCACCTACCAGCGACCGGAACAGTCTGGTTTTACACCTAAGAAGCCTACCATCGACTGTTGAGCTGTCCGATATCTTTGCAAAAGGATGAAGGTCCAAGTCTTTAGAGTCCTGGTGCTCCCTATTTTGCTATATGGTTGCAAGACATGGATGCTATCCAGTGACCTGAGATGAAGGCTGGACTCCTTTGGTACCGTGTCTTTTTGGAGAATCCTTGGGTACCACTGGTTTGACTTTCTGTTGAATGAGCGGTTGCTCATGGAGTCCCAAATGAGGCACATTACCTGCATTGTGAGGGAGCGTCAGTTACAGCACTACGGCCATGTGCTGCAATTCCCAGAGGGTGATTAGGTTCACAGGAATCCTCGTTGTTGAGGCGACTGGACCAGGCCAAAGGGACGCCCACATTAACACCTGGCTTCAGCAGACAAAAGGTCATTTCCGGATGGTGGGACTGGACCATGTGTCTGCCAATTAGGAGCCTGAGTCATTTCGTTGTGTCTGCTCCAGTGCATGCTCCCAAGTCTGTCCTGACCTGTACATTAATTAGTACCCCACATCTCAGTACAACTTGGATAATGAAAAGAAATGCAGTATATCAAAAGAATTATGTTACATAAAAGATTTCTCCCATTTTAATAAATGCATAGATAATTTATTAAACACTCGATGACAGAATTAATGAAGATTATTATTATTGGAGTCACCAACAATCGTAAGAAGAAATTTGACCTCCAAGGCAAGTTATACATTTCATCAACCCAATAATATCAAAGGGTTAAATAATGACAACCCACTTCTTATTCTTCTTCTTCTTCATGTTTCCCCACCTCTATGTGGAGTGAAAGTTTTTGTCATAAAATTTGCAGCCAGACGCCTTTCCTCACACCAAACCTTCCTATTTATCATGTCCTACGGCCAGCTCCAAAATGGAGACTGGGTTAAACAATGATAACCCACTCTGCAAAGCAGAAGTCAACTCCACACGTCATATATCACTTTGTACAATGCTCATCATATAACAAATCCCACTGTGCAGTTAAGCCTTACCATTACTTTAATCATAATTAGCACACATTACAACACACGGACCCAGACGTATATTCATGCTTCATATAAATAATAATAATTCAGTAGATATACATATATATATAGATATTATTGGGTTGATGAAATTTATAACTTGCACTGAGGCACCCTTTTTTCTTATGCTTGGTGGTGACTCCATTTGTTGACACCTTGATTAATGCTATCATCTGGTGTTTACAAATTATAGTATCTACACTTTTATTAATATGGGAGAAGTCTTTTATCTATACTAATAAAAGGCAAAGCCCTCACTGACTCACTCACTCACTGACTCACTCACTCACTCACTGACTCATCACTAATTCTCCAACTTCCTGTGTAGGTAGAAGGCTGAAATTTGGCAGGCTCATTACTTATAGCTTCCTTACAGAAGTTGGGCAGGTTTCATTTCGAAATCCTACGCGTAATGGTCATAACCGGAAGCTATTTTTCTCCATATACTGTAATGGAGTTGAGCGTGAAAGCCGTGGGGGGGCGGAGTTTCGTGTGACATCATCACGCCTCCCACGTAATCATGTGAACTGACTGTCAACGCAGTACATAGAAAACCAGGAAGAGCTCCAAAAAGCTCTGAAGAAAACATGCATTATATAATTGAGAAGGCAGTGAAACAATAAGAAGCGAGCGAGTGACATATACAACCATATTCATGAGTGCTGCTACTTCGGAAACAAAGCACGGTGTAAACCTAAAGTTTAAATTAAGTTCATAGACACGCTGCCGCTGGCGTTTGTCATGCCCACGGGTAATGCGGGATACAAGTTTAATGAGAGGACGCAGGATATAAACGAGTTTTGTTCACTTTGTTACTAAGTTAAAATTGCAGGTGAAGGGCTGTGCTTATGCAAATTCAGAGAGACTGTGTTTGTGGGGGATTGACAGTTAAAGCGGGTGGGGAAGTCATGTCATCATCTCCCCTCCCATTCACCTCATTTCTCTCTGAGCTGAGCTCCGCAGCTAACGCAGTCTTACAGAAGTGACTTTGTGACGCTGCTACCATATACTCACAGAAAAATCCACAAGTTAATACACATGCTGTCTGTAGAGTTTCTCCACACTGAATCCTCCAGGCACTACTTACAAAAGGTTACATTGATAATCGTGTTACGTTATTTTTAAAATGTTTCCTTTTCTTAGCACATGCACAGCTAAGAAGCTTCGATGCATGTGCTCCATAACGCGTTAAAAAATAACGCATTTAATCACACTTTCAATTCCAAGCAAAGGGGAACCTTTGTCAAGGCATGATTTCCTGGTACACCGATTACATTGATCAGCGCTTCCCGATTCATTTTACCTTCGCACCCCCTTGGTTTAAGAAGAAGTATGAAAAAATATAATATAAGTTAACACAGAAAAACAGATCACCAATTGAATCTTTATGAATAATCGATTCGCCATCAATAATTGTTTTGGTAAAGCCATACTCAGTGTAATCCTTCCATTTTATAAGTTTTCCACCACTAGCCATGATTAAATGAATGGTAAAAAAGTGAGAGCGAAGCGAGGGTGACTTATTCAGGCAGGCAGGCGACAGCTCAATAGCTCGAATTTGGATATAAGTAGGTTCTATTTAGTCGCCAGAAATATCTTTGGTAGGAATAGAAGTTGAATTTAGTCTTTAAATTTCTATGGTAAAGAAAAAGTTATGCAATGATGACTAAATTTAACTATATAAAGTCAAAACTTGTATATATAAAGTCATTCCCGAATATATAAAGTCAAAACTTGATTATATAAAGTCGCTGTCGGAATAAATAAAGTCAAAACTTGAATATATAAAGTCAGCGTTGGTATATATAAAGTCAAAACTTGTTTCTGAATATATAAAGTCAAAACTTGAATATATAAAGTCAGCGCTGGAATATATACTCAGCAAAAAAAGAAACGTCCTCTGACTTTCAACTGTTTTTACTTCCAGTAAACTTAATATGTAAATATTTGTATGAACGGTAAAAGAGTCAATACCATAAGACATAAACTAAAAACGTTTCACAAAGTGTCCCTGAATGAAGGGAGGCTCAAAATCAAAAGTACCAGTCAGTATCTGGTGTGGCCACCAGCTGCTTGAAGTACTGCAGTGCATCTCCTCCTCATGGACTGGACCAGATTTGTCAGTTCTTGCTGTGAGATGTTACCGCACTCTTCCACCAAGGCACCTGCAAGTTCCTGGACATTTCTGGGGGGAATGGCCCTAGCCCTCACCCTGCGATCCAACAGGTCCCAGACGTGCTCAATGGGATTGAGATCCGGGCTCTTCCACTGCGAGGATGATCAGCTGTCCTTCCTGTCTCCCTGTAGCGCTGTCTTAGGCGTCTCACAGTGCGGACATGGCAATTTATTGCCCTAGCCACATCAGCAGTCCTCATGCCTCCCTGCAGCATGCCTAATGCACATTCACGCAGATGAGCAGGGACCCTGGGCATCTTTCTTTGGGTGTTTTTCACAGTCGGTAGACAAGTCTCTTTAGTGTCCTGCGTTTTTAGAACTGTGACCTTAAATGCCTACTTTCTGTAAACTGTTAAGGTCTTAACGACCATTCCACAGGTGCATGTTAATTAATTGATTATGGTTAATTGAACATGCATGGAAAATATTGTTTAAACCCACATTAACCGAACAGTGTTTTTTTAATTTATTTTTCTGAATACGTTTTTGTTAACTTAGTTCAGTTCAGAGTCGTTTCAATCAAAAGATTTTGACTTTATATATTCAGGAATGAGTTTATATACTCCGATGTTGACTTTATATAATCAGGAATGACTTTAGAAATTCCGACGCTGACTTTATATATTCAGGTTTTGACTTTATATATTCAGAAACAAGTTTGACTTTATATATACTGATGCTGACTTTATTTATTCAAGTTTTGACTTTATATATTCGGACGCTGACTATATATATTCAAGTTTTGACTTTATATATTCCGACAGTGACTTTATATATTCAAGTTTTGACTTTATATATTCGGGAATGACTTTATATGTTCAAGTTTTGACTTTATATATTCTGACGCCGACTTTAAATATTCAGAAAATCAATGTATTTGCCTTTTTGGCACCCCATAGTATACGTGTGTGTGTATATATGTACACATGTATGTGTATATATATATATATATATATATATATATATATATATATAGAATACCAGCGCAGCGAGTAGTCGTTAAAGAAGGTATGAAAAAGAAAAATTTTAAAAATAATGTAACATGATTGTTAATGCAATTGTTTTGTCATTGATATGAGTGTTGTTCTCATATCTATCTAACTATATATATCTATATATATATAGCAAAATACCCGCGCTTGGCAGCGGAGAAGTAGTGTGTTAAAGAAGGAAAGAGCAACAAAAGGAAACATTTTGAAAATAACGTAACGTGATTGTCAATGTAATTGTTTTGTCACTGTTATGAGTGTCGCTGTGATATATATATAGCAAAACACCC